>NW_028270161.1:64307472-64592472 GCF_037043375.1 Chiloscyllium plagiosum
AGGGTTAGTGTTAGGATTCAGGTTAGGGTTAGGATTTGGGTTAGGGGTAGTGATAGGGTTAGGATTCGGGTTAGGGTTAGGATTCGGGTTAGGTTTAAGGTTAGGTTTAGGATTCGGGTCAGGGTGAGGGGTTGGGTTAGGCTTAGTGCTAGGATAGGGTTAGGGATAGGGTTAGGGTTCGAGTTAGGATTCGGGTTAGGGTTAGGGTTAGGTTTAGGATTCGGGGTAGGGTTAGGATTTGGGTTAGGGGTAGGGTTAGGGTTAGGGTTCGAGTTAGGATTCGGGTTAGGGTTAGGGTTAGGTTTAGGATTCGGGATAGGGTTAGCATTCGGGTTAGGGTTTTGGTTAGGGTTAGGATTCGGGTTCGGGTTAGGATAAGGATTGTAGTTAGGATTAGGGTTAGGGTTAGGATTCGGGTTAGGGTTAGGATTCAGGTTAGGGTTAGGGTTAGGATTTGGGTTAGGGTTAGGGTTAGGATTCGGGTTAGGGTTAGGATTCTGGTAAGGGTTAGGGTTAGGGTTAGGATTCGGGTTAGGGTTAGGATTCTGGTAAGGGTTAGGGTTAGTGTTCGTATTTGGGTTAGGGTAAGATTTCGGGTTAGATTTAGGGTTAGGGTTAGGGTTAGGGTTAGTGTTAGGGTTACGGTTATGGTTAGGGTTAGGGTTAGGGTTAGGGTTAGGGTTATGTTTAGGCTTCGGGGGAGGGGGAGGATTCGGGCTAGGGTTAGGGTTAGGGTTAGTGTTAGGATTCAGGTTAGGGTTAGGATTTGGTTTAGGGGTAGTGTTAGGGTTAGGATTCGGGTTAGGGTTAGGATTCAGGTTAGGGTTAAGGTTAGGGTTAGGATTCGAGTCAGGGTTAGGGGTTGGGTTAGGGTTTGAGTTAGGATTCGGGTTAGGGTTAGGGTTAGGGTTAGGATTCGGGTTAGGGTTAGGATTCTGGTAAGGGTTAGGGTTAGGGTTAGGATTCGGGTTAGGGTTAGGATTCTGGTAAGGGTTAGGGTTAGTGTTCGTATTTGGGTTAGGGTAAGGATTCGGGTTAGATTTAGGGTTAGGGTTCGGATTTGGGTAAGTGTTATGTATAGGGTTAGGGTTAGGGTTAGGATAGGGTTAGGATTAGGGTTAGGGTTAGGGTTCGGGTTAGGGTTAGAGATTGGTTTAGATTTAGGGTTAGTGTTAGAGTTAGTCTTGGGGTTAGGGATAGGATTAGGATTAGTGTTAGGATTCAGGTTAGGGTTAGGATTTGGTTTAGGGGTAGTGTTAGGGTTAGGATTCGGGTTAGGGTTAGGATTCAGGTTAGGGTTAAGGTTAGGGTTAGGATTCGGGTTAGGGTTAGGATTCTGGTAAGGGTTAGGGTTAGGGTTAGGATTCGGGTTAGGGTTGGGATTCGGGTAAGGGTTAGAGTTAGTGTTTGGATTTGGGTTAGGGTAAGGATTCGGGTTAGAGTTAGGTTTAGGGTTAGGATTTGGTTTAGGGTTATGATTAGGGTTAGGGTTAGGGTTAGTGTAAGATTTAGGTTTAGGTTTGGGGTAGGGTTAGGGTTAGAGTTAGGATTCGGGTTAGGATTAGGGTTAGGGTTAGGGTTAGGGTTGTGATTCGGGTTAGGGTTAGGGTTAGGTTTAGGGTTAGAGTTAGGATTCGGGTTAGGATTATGGTTCGGGTTCGGATTCGGGTTATGGTTAGGTTTAGGATTCGGGTTAGGGTTAGGGTTAGGATTAGGATTCGTGTTAGGGTTAGGGTTAGGGTTAGGGTAAGATTTAGGGTTAAGTTTAGGGGTAGGGTTAGGGTTAGAGTTACGGTTAGGGTTAGGGTTAGGGTTAGGGTTAGGGGTTGGTTAGTGTTAGGGTTAGGGTTAGCGTTAGGGTTCGAGTTAGGATTCGGGTTAGGGTTAGGGTTAGGTTTAGGATTCGGGGGAGGGGGAGGATTCGGGTTAGAGTTAGGATTAGGGTTAGTGTTAGGATTCAGGTTAGGGTTAGGATTTGGGTTAGGGGTAGTGATAGGGTTAGGATTCGGGTTAGGGTTAGGATTCGGGTTAGGTTTAAGGTTAGGTTTAGGATTCGGGTCAGGGTGAGGGGTTGGGTTAGGCTTAGTGCTAGGATAGGGTTAGGGTTAGGGTTAGGGTTCGAGTTAGGATTCGGGTTAGGGTTAGGATTTGGGTTAGGGGTAGGGTTAGGGTTAGGGTTCGAGTTAGGATTCGGGTTAGGGTTAGAGTTAGGTTTAGGATTCGGGATAGGGTTAGCATTCGGGTTAGGGTTTTGGTTAGGGTTAGTATTCGGGTTCGGGTTAGGATAAGGATTGTAGTTAGGATTAGGGTTACGGTTAGGATTCGGGTTAGGGTTAGGATTCAGGTTAGGGTTAGGGTTAGGATTTGGGTTAGGGTTAGGGTTAGGGTTAGGATTCGGGTTAGGGTTAGGATTCTGGTAAGGGTTAGGGTTAGGGTTAGGATTCGGGTTAGGGTTAGGATTCTGGTAAGGGTTAGGGTTAGTGTTCGTATTTGGGATAGGGTAAGATTTCGGGTTAGATTTAGGGTTAGGGTTAGGGTTAGGGTTAGTGTTAGGGTTACGGTTAGGGTTAGGGTTAGGGTTAGGGTTATATTTAGGCTTCGGGGGAGGGGGAGGATTCGGGTTAGGGTTAGGATTAGGGTTAGTGTTAGGATTCAGGTTAGGGTTAGGATTTGGTTTAGGGGTAGGGTTAGGGTTAGGATTCGGGTCAGGGTTAGGGGTTGGGTTAGGGTTTGAGTTAGGATTCGGGTTAGGGTTAGGGTTAGGGTTAGGATTCGGGTTAGGGTTAGGATTCTGGTAAGGGTTAGGGTTAGGGTTAGGATTCGGGTTAGGGTTAGGATTCTGGTAAGGGTTAGGGTTAGTGTTCGTATTTGGGTTAGAGTAAGGATTCGGGTTAGATTTAGGGTTAGGGTTAGGATTTGGGTAAGGGTTATGTATAGGGTTAGGGTTAGGGTTAGGATAGGGTTAGGATTAGGGTTAGGGTTAGGGTTCGGGTTAGGGTTAGAGATTGGTTTAGATTTAGGGTTAGTGTTAGAGTTAGTCTTGGGGTTAGGGATAGGATTAGGATTAGCGTTCGGGTTAGGGTTATGATTCAGGTTAGGGTTAGGATTCGGGTTAGGGTTAGGGTTGGGTTACAGTTAGGATTCGGGTTAGGTTAAGGTTTGGGTTAGGGTTAGGATTTGGGGTAGGGTTAGGATTCGGGTTAGGGTTAGGTTTTGGGTTACGGTTAGGATTCAGGTTAGGGTTAGGGTTAGGGTTAGAGTTAGGATTCGGGATAGGGTTAGGGTTAGGATTCGGGGTAGGGTTAGGATTCGGGTTAGGGTTAGGGTTCAGGTTACGGTTAGGATTCGGGTTATGGTTGTGATTCGGGTTAGGGTTATGGTTATGCTTAGGATTCGGGTTAGGGTTAGGGTTAGGTTTAGGTTTAGAGTTAGGATTCAGATTAGGATTATGGTTCGGGTTCGGATTCGGGTTAGGGTTAGGGTTAGGGTTAGGGTTAGGGTTAGGCTTCGGGGGAGGGGGAGGATTCAGGTTAGGGTTAAGCTTAGGGTTAGTGTTAGTATTCAGGTTAGTGGTAGGATTTGGGTTAGGGGTAGCGTTAGGGTTAGGATTCGGGTTAGGGTTAGGATTCAGGTTAGGGTTAAGATTAGGGTTAGGATTTGGGTCAGGGTTAGATTTAGGGTTAGGGTTAGGGTTAGGGTTAGGATAGGGTTAGGGTTAGGGTTAGAGATTGGTTTAGATTTAGGGTTAGCGTTAGAGTTAGGCTTGGGGTTAGGGATAGGGTTAGGATTAGGATTCGGGTTAGGGTTATGATTCAGGTTAGCGTTAGGATTCGGGTTAGGGTTAGGTTTGGGTTAGAGTTAGGATTCGGGTTAGGTTAAGGTTTGGGTTAGGGTTAGGATTCAGGGTAGGGTTAGGATTTGGGTTAGGGTTAGGGTTCGGGTTACGGTTAGGATTCGGGTTAGGGTTAGGGTTAGGGTTAGAGTTAGGATTCGGGTTAAGGTTAGGGTTAGGATTCGGGGTAGGGTTAGGATTCGGGTTAGGGTTAGGGTTCGGGTTACGGTTAGGATTCAGGTTAGGTTTAGGATTTGAGTAAGGGGCAGGGTTAGGGTTAGGATTCGGGTTAGGGTTAGGATTCGGGTAGAGATTAGGGTTAGTGTTCGGATTTGGGTTAGGGTAAGGATTCGGGTTAGAGTTAGGGTTAGGGTTAGGATTTGGGTTAGGGTTATGGTTAGCGTTAGGGTTAGGGTTAATATAGGGTTAGGGTTAGGGTTAGGGTTAGGGTTTGGGTTAGAGATTGGTTTAGGTTTAGGGTTAGTGTTAGAGTTAGGCTTGAGGTTAGGGATAGGGTTGGTTAGGATTCGGGTTTGGGTTAGGGTTATGATTCAGGTTAGGTTTAGGATTCGGGTTAGGGTTTGGATTAGGGTTATGGTTAGGATTCGGGGTAGGGTTGGGATTCGGTTTAGGGTTAGTGTTAGGGTTAGGGTTAGGATTCGGGTTAGGCTCAGGATTTGGGTTAGGGGTAGGGTTAGGTTTAGGATTCGGGTTAGCGTTAGAGTTACTGTAAGGTTTCGGGTTTGGGTTAGCATTCGGGTTAGGGTTTTGGTTAGGGTTAGGATTCGGGTTAGGGTCAGTATTAGGATTGTCGTTAGGATTAGGGTTAGGGTTAGGATTAGGGTTAGGGTTTGGATTAGGGTTAGGGTTAGGATTTGGGTTAGGGTTAGGATTCGGGTTAGGGTTCGAGTTAGGATTCGGATTAGGGTTAGGGTTAGGTTTAGGATTCGGGGTAGGGTTAGGATTCGGGTTAGGGTTAGGGTTAGGATTCGGGTTAGGGTTAGGATTCTGGTAAGGGTTAGGGTTAGTGTTCGTATTTGGTTTAGGATAAGGATTCGGGTTAGACTTAGGGTTAGGGTTAGGGTTTGGGTTAGGGATATGGTTAGGGTTAGGGTTAGGGTTAGGATAGGGTTAGGGTTAGTGTTGGGGTTTGGGTGAGGGTTAGAGATTGGTTTAGATTTAGGGTTAGTGTTAGAGTTAGGCTTGGGGTTAGGGATAGGGTTAGGATTAGGGTTCGGGTTAGGGTTATGATTCAGGTTAGGGTTAGGATTCGGGTTAGGGTTAGGGTTGGGTTACAGTTAGGATTCGGGTTAGGTTAAGGTTTGGGTTAGGGTTAGGATTTGGGGTAGGGTTAGGATTCGGGTTAGGGTTAGGTTTCGGGTTACGGTTAGGATTCAGGTTAGGGTTAGGGTTGGGTTAGAGTTAGGATTCGGGTTAGGTTTAGGATTTGGGTTAGGGAAAGGGTTAGGGTTAGGATTCGTGTTAGGGTTGGGATTCGGGTAAGGGTTAGGGTTAGTGTTTGGATTTGGGTTAGGGTAAGGATTCGGGTTAGAGTTAGGTTTAGGGTTAGGATTTGGTTTAGGGTTATGGTTAGGGTTAGGGTTAGGGTTAGTGTAAGATTTAGGTTTAGGTTTGGGGTAGGGTTAGGGTTAGAGTTAGGATTCGGGTTAGGATTAGAGTTAGGGTTAGGGTTAGGGTTATGATTCGGGTTAGGGTTAGGGTTAGGTTTAGGGTTAGAGTTAGGATTCGGGTTAGGATTATGGTTCGGGTTCGGATTCGGGTTATGGTTAGGTTTAGGATTCGGGTTAGGGTTAGGGTTAGGGTTAGGATTCGTGTTAGGGTTAGGGTTAGGGTTAGGGTAAGATTTAGGGTTAAGATTAGGGGTAGGGTTAGGGTTAGAGTTACGGTTAGGGTTAGGGTTAGGGTTAGGGGTTGGTTAGTGTTAGGGTTAGGGTTAGCGTTATGGTTAGGTTTAGAGAGAGTGTTAGGGTTAGGGTTAGGGTTATGGTTAGGGTTAGCATTGGCGTTATGGTTAGGGTTAGGATTAGGGTTAGGGTTAGGATTGGCATTATGGTTAGGATTAGGATTGTGGTTAGGATCAGGGTTAGGGTTAGGGTTAGGTTCAGCCTTCGGATTAGGGTTAGGGTTAGGTTAGGGTTAGGGTTAGGCTTAGGGTTAAGATTCGCGCTATGGTTAGCGTTAGGGTTAGGATTCGGGTTAGGGATAGGATTCGGGTCAGGGTTAGAGTTAGTGTTAGATTTCGGGTTCTGGTTTGGATTCGGGTTAGGGTTTTGGTTAGGGTTAGGATTCGGGCTAGGGTTAGCATTAGGGTTTTCGTTAGGATTAGGGTTAGCTTTAGGGTTTGGGTTAGGGTTTGGGTTAGGGTTAGGGTTAGGATTCGGGTTAGGGTTAGGTGTAGGGTTAGGATTCGGGTTAGGTTTAGGATTAGGATTCGGGGTAGGGTTAGGATTAGTACTGACCCTCCATCAGTACAGAGCTCCCTCAGTACTGACCCTCCATCAGTGCAGAGCTCCCTCAGTACTGACCATCCATCCATACAGAGCTCCCTCAGTACGGACCCTCCATCAGTACAGAGCTCCCTCAGTACTGACCCTCCATCAGTGCAGAGCTCCCTCAGTACTGACCCTCCATCAGTGCAGAGCTCCCTCATTACTGACCCTCCATCAGTGCAGAGCTCCCTCAGTACTGACACCCCATCAGTGCAGAGCACCCTCAGTACTGACCCTCCATCAGTGCAGAGCTCCCTCAGTACTGACCCTCCATCAGTGCAGAGCTCCCTCAGTACTGACCCTCCATCCGTACAGAGCTCCCTCATTACTGACCCTCCATCAGTGCAGAGCTCCCTCAGTACTGACCCTCCATCAGTGCAGAGCTCCCTCAGTACTGACCCTCCATCAGTGCAGAGCTCCCTCAGTACTGACCATCCATCCATACAGAGCTCCCTCAGTACGGACCCTCCATCAGTACAGAGCTCCCTCAGTACTGACCCTCCATCAGTACAGAGCACCCTCAGTACTGACCCTCCATCAGTGCAGAGCTCCCTCAGTACTGACCCTCCATCAGTACAGAGCACCCTCAGTACTGACCCTCCATCAGTGCAGAGCTCCCTCAGTACTGACCCTCCATCAGTGCAGAGCTCCCTCAGTACTGACCCTCCATCCGTACAGAGCTCTCTCAGTGCTGACCCTCCATCAGTGCAGAGCTCCCTCAGTACTGACCCTCCATCAGTACAGAGCTCCCTCAGTACTGACCCTCCATCAGTTCAGAGCTCCGTCAGTACTGACCCTCCATCAGTGCAGAGCTCCCTCAGTACTGACCCTCCATCAGTACAGAGCTCCCTCAGTACTGACCCTCCATCAGTGCAGAGCTCGCTCAGTACTGACCCTCCATCAGTACAGAGCTCCCTCAGTAATGACCCTCCATCAGTGCAGAGCTCCCTCAGTACTGACCCTCCATCAGTACAGAGCTCCCTCAGTACTGACCTTACATCAGTACAGAGCTCCCTCAGTATTGACCCTCCATCAGTGCAGAGCTCCCTGAGTACTTACCATCCATCAGTACAGAGCACCCTCAGTACTGACCTTCCATCAGTACAGAGCTCCCTCAGTACTGACCCCTCCATCAGTACAGAGCTCCCTCAGTACTGACCCTCCATCAGTGCAGAGCTCCCTCAGTACTGACCCTCCATCAGTGCAGAGCTCCCTCAGTCCTGACCCTCCATCAGTGCAGCGCTCCATCAGTAGTGACCCTCCATCAGTGCAGAGCTCCCTCAGTACTGACTCTCCATCAGTACAGAGCTCCCTCAGTAATGACCCTCCGTCAGTGGAGAGCTCCCTGAGTACTGACCCTCCATCAGTACAGAGCTCCCTCAGTACTGACCCTCCATCAGTACAGAGCTCCCTCGGTACTGACCCTCCATCAGTGCAGAGCTCCCTCAGTACTGACCCTCCATCAGTGCAGAGCTCCCTCAGTACTGACCTTCCATCAGTACAGAGCTCCCTCAGTACTGACCCTCCATCAGTGCAGAGCTCCCTGAGTACTGACCCTCCATCAGTACAGAGCTCCCTCAGTACTGACCCTCCATCAGTGCCGAGCTCCCTCAGAACTGACCGTCCATCAGTACAGAGCTCCCTCAGTACTGACCCTCCATCAGTGCAGAGATCCCTCATTACTGACCCTCCATCAGTACAGAGCTCCCTCAGTACTGACCCTCCATCAATACAGATCTCCCTCAGTACTGACCCTCCATCAATACAGAGCTCCCTCAGTCCTGACCCTCCATCAGTGCAGAGCTCCCTCAGTACTGACCCTCCATCAGTACAGAGCTCCCTCAGTTCTGACCCACCATCAATACAGAGCTCCCTCAGTACTGACCCTCCATCAGTACAGAGCTCCCTCAGTACTGACCCTCCATCAGTACAGAGCTCCCTCAGTACTGACCCTCCATCAGTGCAGAGCTCACTCAGTACTGACCCTCCATCAGTACAGATCTCCCTCAGTAATGACCCTCCATCAGTGCAGAGCTCCCTGAGTACAGACCCTCCATCAGTACAGAGCTCCCTCAGTACTGACCCTCCATCAGTACAGAGCTCCCTCAGTACTGACCCTCCATCAGTGCAGAGCTCCCTGAGTACTGACCCTCCATCAGTACAGAGCACCCTCAGTACTGACCCTCCATCAGTGCAGAGCTCCCTGAGTACTGACCCTCCATCCGTACAGAGCTCCCTCAGTACTGACCCTCCATCAGTACAGAGCTCCCTCAGTACTGACCCTCCATCAGTGCAGGGCTCCCTCAGTACTGACCCTCCATCAGTGCAGAGCTCCCTCAGTCCTGAACCTCCATCAGTGCAGAGCTCCCTCAGTAGTGACCCACCATCAGTGCAGAGCTCCCTCAGTTCTGACCCTCCATCAGTACAGAGCTCCCTCAGTAATGACCCTCCATCAGTGCAGAGCTCCCTGAGTACTGACCCTCCATCAGTACAGAGCTCCCTCAGTACTGACCCTCCATCAGTACAGAGCTCCCTCAGTACTGACCCTCCATCAGTGCAGAGCTCCCACAGTACTGACCCTCCATCAGTGCAGAGCTCCCTCAGTACTGACCCTCCATCCGTACAGAGCTCCCTCAGTACTGACCCTCCATCAGTGCAGAGCTCCCTCAGTACTGACCATCCATCAGTACAGAGCTCCCTCAGTACTGACCCTCCATCAGTACAGAGCTCCCTCAGTATTGACACTCCATCAGTGCAGAGCTCCCTCAGAACTGACGCTCCATTAATACAGAGCTCCCTCAGTACTGACCCACCATCAGTGCAGAGCTCCCTCAGTACTGACCCTCCATCAGTACAGAGCACCCTCAGTACTGACCCTCCATCAATACAGAGCTCCCTCAGTACTGACCCTCCATCAGTGCAGAGCTCGCTCAGTACAGACCCTCCATCAGTGCAGAGCTCCCTCAGTACTGACCCTCCATCAGTGCAGAGCTCCCTGAGTACTGACCCTCCATCAGTACAGAGCTCCCTCAGTACTGACCCTCCATCAGTGCAGAGCTCCCTCAGTACTGACCCTACATCAGTACACAGCTCCCTCAGTACGGACCCTCCATAAATACAGAGCTCCCTCAGTACTGACCCTCCATCAGTGCAGAGCTCCCTCAGTACTGACCCTCCATCAGTACAGAACACCCTCAGTACTGACCCTCCATCAATACAGAGCTCCCTCAGTACTGCCCCTCCATCAATACAGAGCTCCCTCAGTACTGACCCTCCATCAGTGCAGAGCTCCCTCAGTACTGACCCTCCATCAGTGCAGAGCTCCCTCAGTACTGACCCTCCATCAATACAGAGCTCCCTCAGTACTGACCCTCCATCAATACAGAGCTCCCACAGTACTGACCCTCCATCAGTGCAGAGCTCCCTCAGTGCTGACCCTCCATCAGTGCAGAGCTCCCTCAGTACTGACCCTCCATCAATACAGAGCTCCCTCAGTACTGACCCTCCATCAGTGCAGAGCTCCCTCAGTACTGACCCTCCATCAGTACAGAGCTCCCTCAGTACTGACCCTCCATCAGTGCAGAGCTCCCTCAGTACTGACCCTCCATCAGTACAGGGTGCTCTGTACTGATGGAGGGTCAGTACTGAGGGAGCTCTGCACTGATGGAGGGTCAATACAGAGCTCCCTCAGTACTGACCCTCCATCAGTGCAGAGCTCCCTCAGTGCTGACCCTCCATCAGTGCAGAGCTCCCTTAGTACTGACCCTCCATCAATACAGAGCTCCCTCAGTACTGACCCTCCATCAGTGCAGAGCTCCCTCAGTGCTGACCCTCCATCAGTACAGAGCTCCCTCACTACTGACCCTCCATCTGTACAGAGCTCCCTCAGTACTGACCCTCCATCAGTGCAGAACTCCCTCAGTACTGACCCTCCATCAGTACAGAGCTCCCTCAGTACTGACCCTCCATCAGTGCAGAGCTCCCTCAGTACTGACCATCCATCCATACAGAGCTCCCTCTGTACGGACCCTCCATCAGTACAGAGCTCCCTCAGTACTGACCCTCCATCAGTGCAGAGCTCCCTCAGTACTGACCCTCCATCAGTACAGAGCTCCCTCAGTACTGACCCTCCATCAGTGCAGAGCTCCCACAGTACTGACCCTCCATCCGTACAGAGCTCCCTCAGTACTGACCCTCCATCAGTGCAGAGCTCCCTCAGTACTGACCCTCCATCAGTACAGAGCTCCCTCAGTACTGACCCTCCATCAGTACAGAGCACCCTCAGTACTGACCCTCCATCAGTACAGAGCACCCTCAGTACTGACCCTCCATCAGTGCAGAGATCCCTCAGTACAGACCCTCCATCAGTACAGAGCTCCCTCAGTACTGACCCTCCATCAGTACAGAGCTCCCTCAGTATTGACCCTCCATCAGTGCAGAGCTCCTTCAGAACTGACCCTCCATCAGTACAGAGCTCCCTCAGTACTGACCCTCCATCAATACAGAGCTCCCTCAGTACTGACCCTCCATCAATACAGAGTTCCCTCAGTACAGACCCTCCATCAGTGCAGAGCTCCCTCAGTACTGACCCTCCATCAATGCAGAGCTCCATCAGTACTGACCCTCCATCAGTGCAGAGCTCCCTCGGTACTGACCCTCCATCAGTACAGAGCTCCCTCAGTACTGACCCTCCATCAGTGCAGAGCTCCCTGAGTACTGACCCTCCATCAGTACAGAGCTCCCTCAGTACTGACCCTCCATCAGTGCAGAGCTCCCTCAGAACTGACCGTCCATCAGTACAGAGCTCACTCAGTACTGACCCTCCATCAGTGCAGAGCTCCCTCATTACTGACCCTCCATCAGTACAGAGCTCCCTCAGTACTGACCCTCCATCAATACAGATCTCCCTCAGTACTGACCCTCCATCAATACAGAGCTCCCTCAGTACTGACCCTCCATCAGTGCAGAGCTCCCTCAGTACTGACCCTCCATCAGTACAGAGCTCCCTCAGTACTGACCCACCATCAATACAGAGCTCCCTCAGTACTGACCCTCCATCAGTACAGAGCTCCCTCAGTACAGACCCTCCATCAGTACAGAGCTCCCTCAGTACTGACCCTCCATCAGTGCAGAGCTCACTCAGTACTGACCCTCCATCAGTACAGATCTCCCTCAGTAATGACCCTCCATCAGTGCAGAGCTCCCTGAGTACAGACCCTCCATCAGTACAGAGCTCCCTCAGTACTGACCCTGCATCTGTGCAGAGGTTCCCTCAGTACTGACCGCCATCAGTACAGAGCTCCCTCAGTACTGACCCTCCATCAGTACAGAGCTCCCTCAGTACTGACCCTCCATCAGTACAGAGCTCCCTCAGTACTGACCCTCCATCAGTACAGAGCTCCGTCAGTACTGACCCTCCATCAGTGCAGAGCTCCCTCAATACTGACCCTCCATCAGTGCAGAGCTTCCTCAGCACTGACCCTCCAACAGTGCAGAGCTCCCTCAATACTGACCCTCCATCAGTGCAGAGCTCCCTCAGTACTGACCCTGCATCAGTGCAGAGCTCCCTCAGTACTCACCGCCATCAGTACAGAGCTCCCTCAGTACTGACCCTCCATCAGAACAGAGCTCCCTCAGTACTGACCCTCCATCAGTACAGAGCTCCCTCAGTACTGACCGCCATCAGTGCAGAGCTCCCTCACGACTGACCCTCCATCAGTACAGAGCTCCCTCAGTAGTGACCCTCCATCAGTACAGAGCTCCCTCAGTACTGACTCTCCATCAGTACAGAGCTCCCTCAGTACTGACCCTCCATCAGTGCAGAGCTCCCTCAATACTGACCCTCCATCAGTACAGAGCTCCCTCAGTAGTGACCCTCCATCAGTACAGAGCTCCCTCAGTACTGACCCTCCATCATTACAGAGCTCCCTCAGTACTGACCCTCCATCAGTGCAGAGCTCCCTCAGTACTGACCCTCCATCATTACAGAGCTCCCTCAGTACTGACCCTCCATCAGTGCAGAGCTACCTCAGTACTGACCCTCCATCAGTACAGAGCTCCCTCAGAACTGACCCTCCATCAGTGCAGAGCTCACTCAGTACTGACCCTCCATCAGTGCAGAGCTCTCTCAGTACTGACCCTCCATCAGTGCAGAGCTCCCTCAGTAGTGACCCTCCATCAGTGCAGAGCTCCCTCAGTACTGACCCTCCATCAGTACAGAGCTCCCTCAGTACTGACCCTGCATCAGTGCAGAGCTCCCTCAGTACTGACCGCCATCAGTACAGAGCTCCCTCAGTACTGACCCTCCATCAGTATAGAGGTCCCTCAGTACTGACCCTCCATCAGTACAGAGCTCCCTCAGTACTGACCGCCATCAATGCAGAGCTGCCTCACTACTGACCCTCCATCAGTACAGAGCTCCCTCAGTACTGACTCTCCATCAGTACAGAGCTCCCTCAGTACTGACCCTCCATCAGTACAGAGCTCCCTCAGTACCGACCGCCATCAGTGCAGAGCTCCCTCAATACTGACTCTCCATCAGTACAGAGCTCCCTCAGTACTGACCCTCCATCAGTACAGAGCTCCCTCAGTACTGACTCTCCATCAGTACAGAGCTCCCTCAGTACTGACCCTCCATCAGTGCAGAGCTCCCTCAATACTGACCCTCTATCAGTACAGAGCTCCCTCAGTACTGACCACCCAACAGTACAGAGCTCCTTCAGTTCTGACCCTCCATCAGTGCAGAGCTCCCTCAGTACTGACGCTCCATCAGTGCAGTGCTCCCTCAGTACTGACCCTCCATCAGTGCAGAGCTCCCTCAGTACTGATCCTCCATCAGTACAGAGCTCCCTCAGGACTGAACCTCCATCAGTACAGAGCTCCCTCAGTACTGACCCTCCATCAGTGCAGAGCTCCCTCAGTACTGACCCTCCATCAGTGCAGAGCTCCCTCAGTGCTGACCCTCCATCAGTACAGAGCTCCCTCAGTACTGACCCTCCATCAGTACAGAGCTCCCTCAGTACTGACCCTCCATCAGTGCAGAGCTCCCTCAGTACTGACCCTCCATCAGTGCAGAGCTCCCTCAGTACTGACCCTCCATCAGTACAGAGCTCCCTCAGTACTGACCCTCCATCAGTACAGAGCTCCCTCAGTACTGACCCTCCATCAGTGCAGAGCTCCCTCAGTACTGACCCTCCATCAGTACAGAGCTCCCTCAGTACTGACCCTCCATCAGTGCAGAGCTCGCTCTGTACTGACCCTCCATCAGGACAGAGCTCCCTCAGTGCTGACCCTCCATCAGTGCAGTGCACTTTTCAGTACTGACCCTCCATCAGTGCAGAGCTCCCTCAGTAGTGACCCTCCATCATTGCAGAGTTCCATCAGTACTGACCCTCCATCAGTGCAGAGCTCCCTCAGTACTGACCCTCCATCAGTACAGAGCTCCCTCAGTACTGACCCTCCATCAGTGCAGAGCTCCCTCAGTACTGACCCTCCATCAGTACAGAGCACCCTCAGTACTGGCCCTCCATCAGTGCTGAGCTCCCTCAGTAGTGACCCTCCATCAGTGCAGAGATCACTCAGCACTGACCCTCCATCAGTGCAGAGCTCCCTCAGTACTGACCCTCCATCAGTGCAGAGCTCCCTCAATACTGACCCTCCATCAGTACAGAGCTCCCTCTATACTGACCCTCCATCAGTGCAGAGCTCCCTCAGTACTGACCCTCCATCAATACAGAGCTCCCTCAGTACTGACCATCCATCAGTACAGAGCTCCCTCAGTACTGAACTTCCATCAGTACAGAGCTCCCTCAGTACTGACCCTCCATCAGTACAGAGCTCCCTCAGTACTGACCCTCCATCAGTACAGAGCTCCCTCAGTACTGAACTTCCATCAGCGCAAAAATCCCTCAGTGCTGACCCTCCATCAGTACAGAGCTCCCTCAGTACTGACCCTCCATCAGTACAGAGCTCACTCAGTACTGACCCAACATCAGTGCAGATCTCCCTCAGTACTGACCCTCCATCAGTACAGAGCTCCCTCTATACTGACCCTCCATCAGTGCAGAGCTCCCTCAGTACTGACCCTCCATCAGTGCAGAGCTCCCTCAGTACTGACCCTCCATCAGTGCAGAGCTCCCTCAGTACTGACCCTCCATCAGTACAGAGCTCCCTCAGTACTGACCCTCCATCAGTGCAGAGCTCCCTCAGTACTGACCCTCCATCAGTACAGAGCTCCCTCAGGACTGAACCTCCATCAGTACAGAGCTCCCTCAGTACTGACCCTCCATCAGTGCAGAGCTCCCTCAGTACTGACCCTCCATCAGTGCAGAGCTCCCTCAGTGCTGACCCTCCATCAGTACAGAGCTCCCTCAGTACTGACCCTCCATCAGTACAGAGCTCCCTCAGTACTGACCCTCCATCAGTGCAGAGCTCCCTCAGTACTGACCCTCCATCAGTGCAGAGCTCCCTCAGTACTGACCCTCCATAAGTACAGAGCTCCCTCAGTACTGACCCTCCATCAGTACAGAGCTCCCTCAGTACTGACCCTCCATCAGTGCAGAGCTCCCTCAGTACTGACCCTCCATCAGTACAGAGCTCCCTCAGTACTGACCCTCCATCAGTGCAGAGCTCGCTCTGTACTGACCCTCCATCAGGACAGAGCTCCCTCAGTGCTGACCCTCCATCAGTGCAGTGCACTTTTCAGTACTGACCCTCCATCAGTGCAGAGCTCCCTCAGTAGTGACCCTCCATCATTGCAGAGCTCCATCAGTACTGACCCTCCATCAGTGCAGAGCTCCCTCAGTACTGACCCTCCATCAGTACAGAGCTCCCTCAGTACTGACCCTCCATCAGTGCAGAGCTCCCTCAGTACTGACCCTCCATCAGTACAGAGCACCCTCAGTACTGGCCCTCCATCAGTGCAGAGCTCCCTCAGTAGTGACCCTCCATCAGTGCAGAGATCACTCAGCACTGACCCTCCATCAGTGCAGAGCTCCCTCAGTACTGACCCTCCATCAGTGCAGAGCTCCCTCAATACTGACCCTCCATCAGTACAGAGCTCCCTCTATACTGACCCTCCATCAGTGCAGAGCTCCCTCAGTACTGACCCTCCATCAATACAGAGCTCCCTCAGTACTGACCATCCATCAGTACAGAGCTCCCTCAGTACTGAACTTCCATCAGTACAGAGCTCCCTCAGTACTGACCCTCCATCAGTACAGAGCTCCCTCAGTACTGACCCTCCATCAGTACAGAGCTCCCTCAGTACTGAACTTCCATCAGCGCAAAAATCCCTCAGTGCTGACCCTCCATCAGTACAGAGCTCCCTCAGTACTGACCCTCCATCAGTACAGAGCTCACTCAGTACTGACCCAACATCAGTGCAGAGCTCCCTCAGTACTGACCCTCCATCCAGACAGAGCTCCGTCAGTAGCGACATTTCATCAGTGAAGAGCTCCCTCTATACTGACCCTCCATCAGTGCAGAGCTCCCTCAGTACTGACCCTCCATCTGTACAGAGCTCCCTCAGTACTGACCCTCCATCAGTGCAGAGCTCCCTCAGTACTGACCCTCCATCAGTACAGAGCTCCCTCAGTACTGACCCTTCATCAGTACAGAGCTCCCTCAGTACTGACCCTCCATCAGTACAGAGCTCCCTCAGTACTGACCCTCCATCAGTGCAGAGCTCCCTCAGTACTGACTCTCCATCAGTGCAGAGCTCCCTCAGTACTGACCCTCCATCAGTACAGAGCTCCCTCAGTACTGACCCTCCATCAGTACACAGCCCCCTCAGTACTGACCCTCCTTCAGTACAGAGCTCCCTCAATACTGACCCTCCATCTTTACAGAGCTCCCTCAGTACTGACCCTCCATTAGTGCAGAGCTCCCTCAGTACTGACCCTCCATCAGTGCAGAGCTCCCTCAGTACTGACCCTCCATCAGTGCAGAGCTCCCTCAGTACTGACCCTCCATCAGTGCAGAGCTCCCTCAGTACTGACCCTCCATCAGTGCAGAGCTCCCTCAGTAGTGACCCTCCATCAGTACAGAGCTCCCTCAGTACTGACCCGCCATCAGTACAGAGCTCCCTCAGAACTGACCCTCCATCAGTACAGAGCTCCCTCAGTACTGACCCTCCATCAGTGCAGAGCTCCCTCAGTACTCACCCTCCATCAGTGCAGAGCTCCCTCTGTACTGACCCTCCATCAGTACAGAGCTCCCTCAGTACTGACCCTCCATCAGTACAGAGCACCCTCAGTACTGACCATCCATCAATGCAGAGCTCCCTCAGTAGTGACCCTCCATCAGTGCAGAGCTCCCTCAGTACTGACCCTCCATCAGTGCAGAGCTCCCTCAGTACTGACCCTCCATCAGTGCAGAGCTCCCTCAGTACTGACCCTCCATCAGTGCAGAGCTCCCTCAGTACTGACCCTCCATCAGTGCAGAGCTCCCTCAGTACTGACCCTCCATCAGTACAGAGCTCCCTCAGTACTGACCCGCCATCAGTACAGAGCTCCCTCAGAACTGACCCTCCATCAGTACAGAGCTCCCTCAGTACTGAGCCTCCATCAGTGCAGAGCTCCCTCAGTACTCACCCTCCATCAGTGCAGAGCTCCCTCTGTACTGACCCTCCATCAGTACAGAGCTCCCTCAGTACTGACCCTCCATCAGTACAGAGCACCCTCAGTACTGACCATCCATCAATGCAGAGCTCCCTCAGTAGTGACCCTCCATCAGTGCAGAGCTCCCTCAGTACTGACCCTCCATCAGTGCAGAGCTCCCACAGTACTGACCCTCCATCAGTTCAGAGCTCCCTCAGTACTGACCCTCCATCAGTGCAGAGCTCCCTCAGAACTGACCCTTCATCAGTACAGAGCTCCCTCAGTACTGACCCTCCATCAGTACAGAACACCCTCAGTACTGACCCTCCATCAGTGCAGAGCTCCCTCAGTAGTGACCCTCCATCAGTGCAGAGCTCCCTCAGTACTGACCCTCCATCAGTGCAGAGCTCCCTCTGTACTGACCCTCCATCAGTACAGAGCTCCCTCAATACTGACCCTCCATCAGTCCACAGCTCCCTCAGTACTGACCCTCCATCAGTACAGAGCTCCCTCAGTACTGACCCTCCATCAGTTCAGAGCTCCCTCAGAACTGACCATCCATCAGTACAGAGCTCCCTCACTACTGACCCTCCATCAGTGCAGAGCTCCCTCAGTACTGACCCTCCATCAGTGCAGAGCTCCCTCTGTACTGACCCTCCATCAGTACAGAGCTCCCTCAGTACTGACACTCGATCAGTGCAGAGCTCCATCTGTACTGACGCTCCATCAGTGCAGAGCTCCCTCAGTAGTTACCCTACATCAGTGCAGAGCTCCCTCAGTACTGACCCTCCATCAGTACAGAGCTCCCTCAGTACTGACCCTCCATCAGTACAGAGCTCCCTCAGTTCTGACCCTCCATCAGTGCAGAGCTCCCTCAGTACTGACGCTCCATCAGTGCAGTGCTCCCTCAGTACTGACCATCCATCAGTGCAGAGCTCCCTCAGTACTGATCCTCCATCAGTACAGAGCTCCCTCAGGACTGACCCTCCATCAGTAGAGAGCTCCCTCAGTACTGACCCACCATCAGTGCAGAGCTCCCTCAGTACTGACCCTCCATCAGTGCAGAGCTCCCTCTTTGCTGACCCTCCATCAGTACAGAGCTCCCTCAGTACCTACCCTCCATCAGTACAGAGCTCCCTCAGTACTGACCCTCCATCAGTGCAGAGCTCCCTCAGTACTGACCCTCCATCAGTACAGAGCTCCCTCAGTACTGACCCTCCATCAGTACAGAGCTCCCTCAGTACTGACCCTCCATCAGTGCAGAGCTCCCTCTGTACTGACCCTCCATCAGGACAGAGCTCCCTCAGTACTGACCCTCCATCAGTGCAGAGCTCCCTCAGTACTGACCCTCCATCAGTGCAGAGCTCCCTCTTTGCTGACCCTCCATCAGTACAGAGCTCCCTCAGTACCTACCCTCCATCAGTACAGAGCTCCCTCAGTACTGACCCTCCATCAGTGCAGAGCTCCCTCAGTACTGACCCTCCATCAGTACAGAGCTCCCTCAGTACTGACCCTCCATCAGTACAGAGCTCCCTCAGTACTGACCCTCCATCAGTGCAGAGCTCCCTCTGTACTGACCCTCCATCAGTACAGAGCTCCCTCTGTACTGACCCTCCATCAGGACAGAGCTCCCTCAGTTCTGACCCTCCATCAGTGCAGAGCTCCCTCAGTACTGACGCTCCATCAGTGCAGTGCTCCCTCAGTACTGACCCTCCATCAGTGCAGAGCTCCCTCAGTACTGATCCTCCATCAGTACAGAGCTCCCTCAGGACTGACCCTCCATCAGTGCAGAGCTCCCTCAGTAGTGACCCTCCATCATTGCAGAGCTCCCTCAGGACTGACCCTCCATCAGTGCAGAGCTCTCTCAGTACTGACCCTCCATCAGTACAGAGCTCCCTCAGTACTGACCCTCCATCAGTGCAGAGCTCCCTCAGTACTGACCCTCCATCAGTGCAGGGCTCCCTCAATACTGACCCTCCATCAGTGCAGAGCTCCCTCAGTAGTGAGCCTCCATCAGTGCAGAGCTCCCTCAGTACTGACCCTCCATCAGTGCAGAGCTCCCTCAGTACTGACCCTCCATCAGGACAGAGTTCCCTCAGTACTGACCCTCCATCAGTGCAGAGCTCCCTCAATACTGACCCTCCATCAGTACAGAGCTCCCTCAGTATTGACCCTCCATCAGTACGGAGCTCCCTCAGTACTGACCGTCCATCAGTGCAGAGCTCCTTCAGTACTGACCCTGCATCAGTGCAGTGCTCCCTCAGTACTGACCCTCCATCAGTACAGAGCTCCCTCAGTACTGACCCTCCATCAGTACAGAGCTCCCTCAGTACTGACCCTCCATCAGTACAGAGTTCCCTCAGTACTGACCCTCCATCAGTACAGAGCTCCCTCAGTACTGACCCTCCATCAGTGCAGAGCTCCCTCAATACTGACCCTCCATCAGTGCAGAGCTTCCTCAGTACTGACCCTCCATCAGTACAGAGCTCCCTCAGTACTGACCGCCATCAGTGCAGAGCTCCCTCACTACTGACCCTCCATCAGTACAGAGCTCACTCAGTACTGACCCTCCATCAGTACAGAGCTCCCTCAGTACTGACCCTCCATCAGTACAGAGCTCCCTCATTACTGACCCTCCATCAGTGCAGAGCTCCCTCAATACTGACCCCACATCAGTGCAGAGCTCCCTCAGTACTGACCCTCCATCAGTACAGAGCTCCCTCAGTACTGACCGCCATCAGTGCAGAGCTCCCTCACTACTGACCCTCCATCAGTACAGAGCTCCCTCAGTACTGACCCTGCATCAGTACAGAGCTCCCTCGGTACTGACTCTCCATCAGTACAGAGCTCCCTCAGTACTGACCCTCCATCAGTGCAGAGCTCCCTCAATACTGACCCTCCATCAGTACAGAGCTCCCTCAGTACTGACCCTCCATCAGTACAGAGCTCCCTCAGTTCTGACCCTCCATCAGTGCAGAGCTCCCTCAGTACTGACGCTCCATCAGTGCAGTGCTCCCTCAGTACTGACCCTCCATCAGTGCAGAGCTCCCTCAGTACTGACCCTCCATCAGTACAGAGCTCCCTCAGGACTGACCCTCCATCAGTAGAGAGCTCCCTCAGTACTGACCCTCCATCAGTGCAGAGCTCCCTCAGTACTGACCCTCCATCAGTGCAGAGCTCCCTCTTGGCTGACCCTCCATCAGTACAGAGCTCCCTCAGTACTGACCCTCCATCAGTACAGAGCTCCCTCAGTACTGACCCTCCATCAGTGCAGAGCTCCCTCAGTACTGACCCTCCATCAGTACAGAGCTCCCTCAGTACTGACCCTCCATCAGTACAGAGCTCCCTCAGTACTGACCCTCCATCAGTACAGAGCTCCCTCAGTACTGACCCTCCATCAGTGCAGAGCTCCCTCAGTACTGACCCTCCATCAGTACACAGCTCCCTCAGTACTGACCCTCCATCAGTGCAGAGCTCCCTCTGTACTGACCCTCCATCAGGACAGAGCTCCCTCAGTACTGACCCTCCATCAGTGCAGAGCACTTTTCAGTACTGACCCTCCATCAGTGCAGAGCTCCCTCAGTAGTGACCCTCCATCATTGCAGAGCTCCCTCAGGACTGACCCTCCATCAGTGCAGAGCTCTCTCAGTACTGACCCTCCATCAGTACAGAGCTCCCTCAGTACTGACCCTCCATCAGTGCAGAGCTCCCTCAGTACTGACCCTCCATCAGTACAGAGCTCCCTCAGTCCTGACCCTCCATCAGTACAGAGCTCCCTCAGTACTGACCCTCCATCAGTACAGAGCTCCCTGAGTACTGACCCTCCATCAGTACAGAGCTCCCTCAGTACTGACCCTCCATCAGTGCAGAGCTCCCTCAGTACTGACCCTCCATCAGTGCATAGCTCCCTCAGTACTGACCCTCCATCAGTAACCCGAATCCTCCCCCTCCCCCGAAGCCTAACCCTACCCTTAACCCTAACCCTATCCTAACCCTAACCCTAACCCTAACCCTAACACTAACACAAATCCTAAGCATAACCCTAACCCTAACCCGAATCCTAACCCTAACCTGAATCATAACCCTAACCCGATCCTTAATCCTAACCCTATCCCTAACCCCAAGCCTAACTCTAACACTAACCCTAAACCTAAACCAATCTCTAACCCAAACCCTAACCCTAACCCTAACCTTATCCTAACCCTAACCCTAACCCTAACCATAACCCTAACCCAAATCCTAACCCTAACCCTAACCTTATCCTAACCCTAACCCTAACCCTAACCATAACCCTAACCCAAATCCTAACCCTAACCCTAACTCTAACCCGAATCCTTTCCCTAACCCAAATCCGAACACTAACCCTAATCTTTACCCGAATCCTAACCCTAACCCGAATCCTAACCCTAACCCTGCCCCTTACTCAAATCCTAAACCTAACCTGAATCCTAACCGTAACCCGAACCCTAACTCTAACCCGAATCCTAACCCTACCCCGAATCCTAATCCTAACCCTAACCCGAATCCTAACCCTAACCCTACACCTAACCCAACCCTAACCCTAACCCGAATCCTAAACCTAACCCGAATCCTAACCCTAACCCTAACCCCAACCCGAATCCTAACCCTAACCCTAACCCAAACCCTAAAGCTAACCCTAATCCTAACGAAAACCCTAATGCTAACCCTAGCCCGAATCCTAACCCTAACCAAAACCCTAACCCGAATCCAAACCAGAACCCGAAACCTAACACTAACTCTAACCCTGACCCGAATCCTATCCCTAACGCGAATCCTAACCCTAACGCTAACCATAACGCGAATCTTAACCCAAACCCTAACCCTAACCCTAATCCTAACCCTAACCCTATCCTAACCCTAACCCGAATCCTAACCCTAACCCTGCCCCTTACTCAAATCCTAAACCTAACCTGAATCCTAACCGTAACCCGAACCCTAACCCTAACCCGAATCCTAACCCTACCCCGAATCCTAACCCTAACCTTAACCCGAATCCTAACTCTAACCCTAACCCTAACCCTAACCCGAATCCTAACCGTAACCCGAACCCTAACCCTAACCCGAATCCTAACCCTACCCTGAATCCTAACCCTAACCCAATCCTTAACCTAACCCGAATCCTAACTCTAACCCAACCCTAACCCTAACCCGAATCCTAACGCTAACCTGAATCATAACCTAACCCGAATCCTAATCCTAACCCTATCCCTAAACCCAAGCCTAACTCTAACACTAACCCTAAATCTAAACCAATCTCTAACCCTAACCCTAACCCTATCCTAACCCTAACCCTAACCCTAACCCTAAATCTAACCCTGACCCAAATCCTAACCCTAATCTTAACCCTAACCTGAATCCTAACCCTAACCCGAATCCTAACCCTAACGCTACCCCTAACCCAAATCCTACCACTAACCTGAATACTAACACTAACCCTAAGCCTAACCCTAACCCGAATCCTCCCCCTCCCACGAAGCCTAACCCTAACCCTAACCCTAACCCGAATCCTAACCCTAAACCGAATCCTAACCCTAACCCTAACCCTAACCCTTACCCTAATCCTGACCACAGCCCTAATACTAACCCTAACCCTAACCTGAATCCTAACCCGAACCCAAATCCTAACCCTAAATCTAACCCTGACCAGAATCCTAGCCCTAAGCCGAGTCCTAACCCAAACCCTAACCATAACGCGAATCCTAACCCTAACCCTAACCCTAACCCGATTTCTATCCCTAACCTAAGTCCTAACCCTAACCCAAACCCGAACCCGAACCCTATCCCTAACCCTAAACCTAACCCTAACAATAACCCTAACCATAGCCCGAATACTAACCCTAACCTTAACCCTAACCCTAAACCTAACCCAAATCCTTACCCTAACCCAAATCCTAACACTAACCCTAACACTTAACCGAATCCTAACTCTTAACTGAATCCTAACCCTAACCCAAATCCTAACCCAAACCCCCTACCCTAACCCTAACCCTAACCCTAAAACGAATCCTAATACTAACCCTAACCCTAACCCTAATCCTAACATTAAACCTAATCCTAACCACAACCCTAATCCTAACCCTAACCCGAATCCTAACCCTAACCCGAGTCATAACCCTAACTGTAACCCTGACCCGAATCCTAACCCAAATCCTAATCCTAACCCTCACTGTAACCCTGACCCTAACCCTAACCCAAACCCGAATCCTAACCCTAACGCGAATCCTAACCCTAACCCTAACCCAAATACTAAGCCTAACCCGAATCCTAAACCCTAACACTAACCCTAACCCGAATCCCAACCCTACACCGAATTCTAACCGTAACCCTAACCCGAATCCTAACTCTAACCCTAACCCAAACCCTAACCCGAATCCTAACCCTAACCTGAATCACAACCCTAACCCGAACCCGAATCCTAACCCTATCCCTAACCCCAAGCCTAACTCTAACACTAACCCTAAACCTAAACCAAACTCTAACCCAAACCCTAACCCTAACCCTAACCCTATCCTAACCCTAACCCTAACCCTAACCATAACCCTAACCCAAATCCTAACCCTAACCCTAACTCTAACCCGAATCCTTACCCTAACCCAAATCCGAACACTAACCCTAATCTTTACCCGAATTCTAACCCTAACCCGAATCCTAACCCTAACCCTGCCCGTTACTCAAATCCTAAACCTAACCTGAATCCTAACCGTAACCCGAACCCTAACCCTAACCCGAATCCTAACCCTACCCCGAATCCTAATCCTAACCCAAATCCTAACCCTATCACTACACCTAACCCAAATCCTAACCCTAACCTGAATCCTAACACTAACCCTAATCCTAACCCTAACCCGAATCCTCCCCCTCCCCCGAAGCCTAACCCTAACCTTAACCCTAACCCTATCCTAACCCTAACCCTAACCCTAACCCTAACACTAACACAAATCCTAAGCATAACCCTAACCCTAACCCGAATCCTAACGCTGACCCGAATCCTAACACTAACCCTACCCCTAACCCAAATCCTAACCCTAACCCGAATCCGAACCCAACCCTAACCCTAACCCGAATCCTAAACATAACCCGAATCCTAACCCTAACCCTAACCCTAACCCGAATCCTAACTCTAACCCTAACACTAACCCTATCCCTATCCTAACCCTAACCCTAACACTAACCCAAACCCTAACCCAAACCTGAATCCTAACCCTAACCCGCATCCTAACCCTAACCCTAACCCTAACCCTAACCCTAACCCTAACCCTAACCTATCCCGAACCCTAATCCGAACAGTATCCATAACCGTAAGCCTAGCCCTAACACTAACCCTAACCCTAACCCTGTCTCTAACCCTAACCCTAACCCCAACCCTAACCTTATCCTAACCCTAACCCTAACCGTAACCCTAACCCGAATCGAAACCCTAACCCTAACACTAACCCGAATCCTTACCCTAACCCGACTCCTAACCCTAAACTGAATCCTACCCCTAACCCTAACCCTAACCCTTACCCTAATCCTGACCACAGCCCTAATACTTACCCTAACCCTAACCTGAATCCTAACCCTAACCCAAATCCTAACCCTAAATCTAACCCTGACCTGAATCCTAACCCTAAGCCGAGTCCTAACCCAAACCCTAACCATAACGCGAATCCTAACCCTAACCCTAACCCTAACCCGAGTCCTATCCCTAACCGGAATCCTAACCCTAACCCGAATCCTAACCCTAACCCTAAACCTATCCCGAACCCTAATCCTAACCGTATCCCTAACCGTAAGCCTAGCCCTAACACTAACCCTAA
Source organism: Chiloscyllium plagiosum (assembly GCF_037043375.1). NCBI lineage: Eukaryota > Metazoa > Chordata > Chondrichthyes > Orectolobiformes > Hemiscylliidae > Chiloscyllium > Chiloscyllium plagiosum. The sequence continues at coordinate 64,332,233 of NW_028270161.1, forward strand.
CCCTAACCCTATCTCTAACCCTAAACCTAACCCCAACCCTAACCTTATCCTAACCCTAACCCTAACCGTAAACCTAACCCGATTCGAAACCCTAACCCTAACACTAATCCGAATCCTTATCCTAACCCGAATCCTAACACTAAACCTAACCCTTACCTGAATCGTAACCCAAACCCGAATCCTAACCCTAACCCTAACCCGAATCCTAACCCTAAACCGAATCCTAACCCTAACCCTAACCCTAACCCTTATCCTAATCCTGACCACAGCCCTAATACTAACCCTAACCCTAACCTGAATCCTAACCCTAACCCAAATCCTAACCCTAAATCTAACCCTGACCAGAATCCTAGCCCTAAGCCGAGTCCTAACCCAAACCCTAACCATAACGCGAATCCTAACCCTAACCCTAACCCTAATCCGATTCCTATCCCTAACCTAAGTCCTAACCCTAACCCAAACCCGAACCCGAACCCTATCCCTAACCCTAAACCTAACCCTAACAATAACCCTAACCATAGCCCGAATACTAACCCTAACCATAACCCTAACCCTAAACCTAACCCAAATCCTTACCCTAACCCAAATCCTAACACTAACCCTAACCCTTCACCGAATCCTAACTCTTAACTGAATCCTAACCCTAACCCAAATCCTAACCCAAACCCTAACCCTAACCCTAACCCTAAAACGAATCCTAATACTAACCCTAACCCTAACCCTAATCCTAACATTAAACCTAATCCTAACCACAACCCTAATCCTAACCCTAACCCGAATCCTAACCCTAACCCGAGTCATAACCCTAACTGTAACCCTGACCCGAATCGTAACCCTAATCCTAATTCTAACCCTCACTGTAACCCTGACCCTAACCCTAACCCAAACCCGAATCCTAACCCTAACGCGAATCCTAACCCTAACCCTAACCCAAATCCTAAACCTAACCCGAATCCTAAACCCAAACACTAACCCTCACCCGAATCCCAACCCTACCCCGAATTCTAACCGTAACCCTAACCCGAATCCTAACTCTAACCCTAACCCAAACCCTAACCCGAATCCTAACCCTAACCTGAATCACAACCCTAACCCGAACCCGAATCCTAAACCAATCCCTAACCTCAAGCCTAAATCTAACACTAACCCTAAACCTAAACCAAACTCTAACCCAAACCCTAACCCTAACCCTAACCCTATCCTAACCCTAACCCTAACCCTAACCCTAACCATAACCCTAACCCAAATCCTAACCCTAACCCTAACTCTAACCCGAATCCTTACCCTAACCCAAATCCGAACACTAACCCTAATCTTTACCCGAATTCTAACCCTAACCCGAATCCTAACCCTAACCCTGCCCCTTACTCAAATCCTAAACCTAACCTGATTCCTCACCGTAACCCGAACCCTAACCCTAACCCGAATCCTAACCCTACCCCGAATCCTAACCCTAACCCTAACCCGAATCCTAACCCTAACCCAAATCCTAATCCTAACCCTCCATCAGTACAGAGCTCCCTCAGTACTGACCCTCCATCAGTGCAGAGCTCCCTCAGTACTGACCCTCCATCAGTACAGAGCTCCCTCAGTACTGACCCTCCATCAGTACAGAGCTCCCTCAGTACTGACCCTCCATCAGTGCAGAGCTCCCTCTGTACTGACCCTCCATCAGTACAGAGCTCCCTCTGTACTGACCCTCCATCAGGACAGAGCTCCCTCAGTTCTGACCCTCCATCAGTGCAGAGCTCCCTCAGTACTGACGCTCCATCAGTGCAGTGCTCCCTCAGTACTGACCCTCCATCAGTGCAGAGCTCCCTCAGTACTGATCCTCCATCAGTACAGAGCTCCCTCAGGACTGACCCTCCATCAGTGCAGAGCTCCCTCAGTAGTGACCCTCCATCATTGCAGAGCTCCCTCAGGACTGACCCTCCATCAGTGCAGAGCTCTCTCAGTACTGACCCTCCATCAGTACAGAGCTCCCTCAGTACTGACCCTCCATCAGTGCAGAGCTCCCTCAGTACTGACCCTCCATCAGTGCAGGGCTCCCTCAATACTGACCCTCCATCAGTGCAGAGCTCCCTCAGTAGTGAGCCTCCATCAGTGCAGAGCTCCCTCAGTACTGACCCTCCATCAGTGCAGAGCTCCCTCAGTACTGACCCTCCATCAGGACAGAGTTCCCTCAGTACTGACCCTCCATCAGTGCAGAGCTCCCTCAATACTGACCCTCCATCAGTACAGAGCTCCCTCAGTATTGACCCTCCATCAGTACGGAGCTCCCTCAGTACTGACCGTCCATCAGTGCAGAGCTCCTTCAGTACTGACCCTGCATCAGTGCAGTGCTCCCTCAGTACTGACCCTCCATCAGTACAGAGCTCCCTCAGTACTGACCCTCCATCAGTACAGAGCTCCCTCAGTACTGACCCTCCATCAGTACAGAGTTCCCTCAGTACTGACCCTCCATCAGTACAGAGCTCCCTCAGTACTGACCCTCCATCAGTGCAGAGCTCCCTCAATACTGACCCTCCATCAGTGCAGAGCTTCCTCAGTACTGACCCTCCATCAGTACAGAGCTCCCTCAGTACTGACCGCCATCAGTGCAGAGCTCCCTCACTACTGACCCTCCATCAGTACAGAGCTCACTCAGTACTGACCCTCCATCAGTACAGAGCTCCCTCAGTACTGACCCTCCATCAGTACAGAGCTCCCTCATTACTGACCCTCCATCAGTGCAGAGCTCCCTCAATACTGACCCCACATCAGTGCAGAGCTCCCTCAGTACTGACCCTCCATCAGTACAGAGCTCCCTCAGTACTGACCGCCATCAGTGCAGAGCTCCCTCACTACTGACCCTCCATCAGTACAGAGCTCCCTCAGTACTGACCCTGCATCAGTACAGAGCTCCCTCGGTACTGACTCTCCATCAGTACAGAGCTCCCTCAGTACTGACCCTCCATCAGTGCAGAGCTCCCTCAATACTGACCCTCCATCAGTACAGAGCTCCCTCAGTACTGACCCTCCATCAGTACAGAGCTCCCTCAGTTCTGACCCTCCATCAGTGCAGAGCTCCCTCAGTACTGACGCTCCATCAGTGCAGTGCTCCCTCAGTACTGACCCTCCATCAGTGCAGAGCTCCCTCAGTACTGACCCTCCATCAGTACAGAGCTCCCTCAGGACTGACCCTCCATCAGTAGAGAGCTCCCTCAGTACTGACCCTCCATCAGTGCAGAGCTCCCTCAGTACTGACCCTCCATCAGTGCAGAGCTCCCTCTTGGCTGACCCTCCATCAGTACAGAGCTCCCTCAGTACTGACCCTCCATCAGTACAGAGCTCCCTCAGTACTGACCCTCCATCAGTGCAGAGCTCCCTCAGTACTGACCCTCCATCAGTACAGAGCTCCCTCAGTACTGACCCTCCATCAGTACAGAGCTCCCTCAGTACTGACCCTCCATCAGTACAGAGCTCCCTCAGTACTGACCCTCCATCAGTGCAGAGCTCCCTCAGTACTGACCCTCCATCAGTACACAGCTCCCTCAGTACTGACCCTCCATCAGTGCAGAGCTCCCTCTGTACTGACCCTCCATCAGGACAGAGCTCCCTCAGTACTGACCCTCCATCAGTGCAGAGCACTTTTCAGTACTGACCCTCCATCAGTGCAGAGCTCCCTCAGTAGTGACCCTCCATCATTGCAGAGCTCCCTCAGGACTGACCCTCCATCAGTGCAGAGCTCTCTCAGTACTGACCCTCCATCAGTACAGAGCTCCCTCAGTACTGACCCTCCATCAGTGCAGAGCTCCCTCAGTACTGACCCTCCATCAGTACAGAGCTCCCTCAGTCCTGACCCTCCATCAGTACAGAGCTCCCTCAGTACTGACCCTCCATCAGTACAGAGCTCCCTGAGTACTGACCCTCCATCAGTACAGAGCTCCCTCAGTACTGACCCTCCATCAGTGCAGAGCTCCCTCAGTACTGACCCTCCATCAGTGCATAGCTCCCTCAGTACTGACCCTCCATCAGTAACCCGAATCCTCCCCCTCCCCCGAAGCCTAACCCTACCCTTAACCCTAACCCTATCCTAACCCTAACCCTAACCCTAACCCTAACACTAACACAAATCCTAAGCATAACCCTAACCCTAACCCGAATCCTAACCCTAACCTGAATCATAACCCTAACCCGATCCTTAATCCTAACCCTATCCCTAACCCCAAGCCTAACTCTAACACTAACCCTAAACCTAAACCAATCTCTAACCCAAACCCTAACCCTAACCCTAACCTTATCCTAACCCTAACCCTAACCCTAACCATAACCCTAACCCAAATCCTAACCCTAACCCTAACCTTATCCTAACCCTAACCCTAACCCTAACCATAACCCTAACCCAAATCCTAACCCTAACCCTAACTCTAACCCGAATCCTTTCCCTAACCCAAATCCGAACACTAACCCTAATCTTTACCCGAATCCTAACCCTAACCCGAATCCTAACCCTAACCCTGCCCCTTACTCAAATCCTAAACCTAACCTGAATCCTAACCGTAACCCGAACCCTAACTCTAACCCGAATCCTAACCCTACCCCGAATCCTAATCCTAACCCTAACCCGAATCCTAACCCTAACCCTACACCTAACCCAACCCTAACCCTAACCCGAATCCTAAACCTAACCCGAATCCTAACCCTAACCCTAACCCCAACCCGAATCCTAACCCTAACCCTAACCCAAACCCTAAAGCTAACCCTAATCCTAACGAAAACCCTAATGCTAACCCTAGCCCGAATCCTAACCCTAACCAAAACCCTAACCCGAATCCAAACCAGAACCCGAAACCTAACACTAACTCTAACCCTGACCCGAATCCTATCCCTAACGCGAATCCTAACCCTAACGCTAACCATAACGCGAATCTTAACCCAAACCCTAACCCTAACCCTAATCCTAACCCTAACCCTATCCTAACCCTAACCCGAATCCTAACCCTAACCCTGCCCCTTACTCAAATCCTAAACCTAACCTGAATCCTAACCGTAACCCGAACCCTAACCCTAACCCGAATCCTAACCCTACCCCGAATCCTAACCCTAACCTTAACCCGAATCCTAACTCTAACCCTAACCCTAACCCTAACCCGAATCCTAACCGTAACCCGAACCCTAACCCTAACCCGAATCCTAACCCTACCCTGAATCCTAACCCTAACCCAATCCTTAACCTAACCCGAATCCTAACTCTAACCCAACCCTAACCCTAACCCGAATCCTAACGCTAACCTGAATCATAACCTAACCCGAATCCTAATCCTAACCCTATCCCTAAACCCAAGCCTAACTCTAACACTAACCCTAAATCTAAACCAATCTCTAACCCTAACCCTAACCCTATCCTAACCCTAACCCTAACCCTAACCCTAAATCTAACCCTGACCCAAATCCTAACCCTAATCTTAACCCTAACCTGAATCCTAACCCTAACCCGAATCCTAACCCTAACGCTACCCCTAACCCAAATCCTACCACTAACCTGAATACTAACACTAACCCTAAGCCTAACCCTAACCCGAATCCTCCCCCTCCCACGAAGCCTAACCCTAACCCTAACCCTAACCCGAATCCTAACCCTAAACCGAATCCTAACCCTAACCCTAACCCTAACCCTTACCCTAATCCTGACCACAGCCCTAATACTAACCCTAACCCTAACCTGAATCCTAACCCGAACCCAAATCCTAACCCTAAATCTAACCCTGACCAGAATCCTAGCCCTAAGCCGAGTCCTAACCCAAACCCTAACCATAACGCGAATCCTAACCCTAACCCTAACCCTAACCCGATTTCTATCCCTAACCTAAGTCCTAACCCTAACCCAAACCCGAACCCGAACCCTATCCCTAACCCTAAACCTAACCCTAACAATAACCCTAACCATAGCCCGAATACTAACCCTAACCTTAACCCTAACCCTAAACCTAACCCAAATCCTTACCCTAACCCAAATCCTAACACTAACCCTAACACTTAACCGAATCCTAACTCTTAACTGAATCCTAACCCTAACCCAAATCCTAACCCAAACCCCCTACCCTAACCCTAACCCTAACCCTAAAACGAATCCTAATACTAACCCTAACCCTAACCCTAATCCTAACATTAAACCTAATCCTAACCACAACCCTAATCCTAACCCTAACCCGAATCCTAACCCTAACCCGAGTCATAACCCTAACTGTAACCCTGACCCGAATCCTAACCCAAATCCTAATCCTAACCCTCACTGTAACCCTGACCCTAACCCTAACCCAAACCCGAATCCTAACCCTAACGCGAATCCTAACCCTAACCCTAACCCAAATACTAAGCCTAACCCGAATCCTAAACCCTAACACTAACCCTAACCCGAATCCCAACCCTACACCGAATTCTAACCGTAACCCTAACCCGAATCCTAACTCTAACCCTAACCCAAACCCTAACCCGAATCCTAACCCTAACCTGAATCACAACCCTAACCCGAACCCGAATCCTAACCCTATCCCTAACCCCAAGCCTAACTCTAACACTAACCCTAAACCTAAACCAAACTCTAACCCAAACCCTAACCCTAACCCTAACCCTATCCTAACCCTAACCCTAACCCTAACCATAACCCTAACCCAAATCCTAACCCTAACCCTAACTCTAACCCGAATCCTTACCCTAACCCAAATCCGAACACTAACCCTAATCTTTACCCGAATTCTAACCCTAACCCGAATCCTAACCCTAACCCTGCCCGTTACTCAAATCCTAAACCTAACCTGAATCCTAACCGTAACCCGAACCCTAACCCTAACCCGAATCCTAACCCTACCCCGAATCCTAATCCTAACCCAAATCCTAACCCTATCACTACACCTAACCCAAATCCTAACCCTAACCTGAATCCTAACACTAACCCTAATCCTAACCCTAACCCGAATCCTCCCCCTCCCCCGAAGCCTAACCCTAACCTTAACCCTAACCCTATCCTAACCCTAACCCTAACCCTAACCCTAACACTAACACAAATCCTAAGCATAACCCTAACCCTAACCCGAATCCTAACGCTGACCCGAATCCTAACACTAACCCTACCCCTAACCCAAATCCTAACCCTAACCCGAATCCGAACCCAACCCTAACCCTAACCCGAATCCTAAACATAACCCGAATCCTAACCCTAACCCTAACCCTAACCCGAATCCTAACTCTAACCCTAACACTAACCCTATCCCTATCCTAACCCTAACCCTAACACTAACCCAAACCCTAACCCAAACCTGAATCCTAACCCTAACCCGCATCCTAACCCTAACCCTAACCCTAACCCTAACCCTAACCCTAACCCTAACCTATCCCGAACCCTAATCCGAACAGTATCCATAACCGTAAGCCTAGCCCTAACACTAACCCTAACCCTAACCCTGTCTCTAACCCTAACCCTAACCCCAACCCTAACCTTATCCTAACCCTAACCCTAACCGTAACCCTAACCCGAATCGAAACCCTAACCCTAACACTAACCCGAATCCTTACCCTAACCCGACTCCTAACCCTAAACTGAATCCTACCCCTAACCCTAACCCTAACCCTTACCCTAATCCTGACCACAGCCCTAATACTTACCCTAACCCTAACCTGAATCCTAACCCTAACCCAAATCCTAACCCTAAATCTAACCCTGACCTGAATCCTAACCCTAAGCCGAGTCCTAACCCAAACCCTAACCATAACGCGAATCCTAACCCTAACCCTAACCCTAACCCGAGTCCTATCCCTAACCGGAATCCTAACCCTAACCCGAATCCTAACCCTAACCCTAAACCTATCCCGAACCCTAATCCTAACCGTATCCCTAACCGTAAGCCTAGCCCTAACACTAACCCTAACCCTAACCCTATCTCTAACCCTAAACCTAACCCCAACCCTAACCTTATCCTAACCCTAACCCTAACCGTAAACCTAACCCGATTCGAAACCCTAACCCTAACACTAATCCGAATCCTTATCCTAACCCGAATCCTAACACTAAACCTAACCCTTACCTGAATCGTAACCCAAACCCGAATCCTAACCCTAACCCTAACCCGAATCCTAACCCTAAACCGAATCCTAACCCTAACCCTAACCCTAACCCTTATCCTAATCCTGACCACAGCCCTAATACTAACCCTAACCCTAACCTGAATCCTAACCCTAACCCAAATCCTAACCCTAAATCTAACCCTGACCAGAATCCTAGCCCTAAGCCGAGTCCTAACCCAAACCCTAACCATAACGCGAATCCTAACCCTAACCCTAACCCTAATCCGATTCCTATCCCTAACCTAAGTCCTAACCCTAACCCAAACCCGAACCCGAACCCTATCCCTAACCCTAAACCTAACCCTAACAATAACCCTAACCATAGCCCGAATACTAACCCTAACCATAACCCTAACCCTAAACCTAACCCAAATCCTTACCCTAACCCAAATCCTAACACTAACCCTAACCCTTCACCGAATCCTAACTCTTAACTGAATCCTAACCCTAACCCAAATCCTAACCCAAACCCTAACCCTAACCCTAACCCTAAAACGAATCCTAATACTAACCCTAACCCTAACCCTAATCCTAACATTAAACCTAATCCTAACCACAACCCTAATCCTAACCCTAACCCGAATCCTAACCCTAACCCGAGTCATAACCCTAACTGTAACCCTGACCCGAATCGTAACCCTAATCCTAATTCTAACCCTCACTGTAACCCTGACCCTAACCCTAACCCAAACCCGAATCCTAACCCTAACGCGAATCCTAACCCTAACCCTAACCCAAATCCTAAACCTAACCCGAATCCTAAACCCAAACACTAACCCTCACCCGAATCCCAACCCTACCCCGAATTCTAACCGTAACCCTAACCCGAATCCTAACTCTAACCCTAACCCAAACCCTAACCCGAATCCTAACCCTAACCTGAATCACAACCCTAACCCGAACCCGAATCCTAAACCAATCCCTAACCTCAAGCCTAAATCTAACACTAACCCTAAACCTAAACCAAACTCTAACCCAAACCCTAACCCTAACCCTAACCCTATCCTAACCCTAACCCTAACCCTAACCCTAACCATAACCCTAACCCAAATCCTAACCCTAACCCTAACTCTAACCCGAATCCTTACCCTAACCCAAATCCGAACACTAACCCTAATCTTTACCCGAATTCTAACCCTAACCCGAATCCTAACCCTAACCCTGCCCCTTACTCAAATCCTAAACCTAACCTGATTCCTCACCGTAACCCGAACCCTAACCCTAACCCGAATCCTAACCCTACCCCGAATCCTAACCCTAACCCTAACCCGAATCCTAACCCTAACCCAAATCCTAATCCTAACCCGAATCCGAACCCAACCCTAACCCTAACCCGAATCCTAAACCTAACCCGAATCCTAACCCTAACCCTAACCCTAACCCGAATCCTAACCCTAACCCTAACCCAAACCCTAACCCAAACCCTAAAGCTAACCCTAATCCTAACGAAAACCCTAATCCTAACCCTAGCCCGAATCCTAACCCTAACCAAAACCCTAACCCGAATCCTAACCAGAACCCGAAACCTAACACTAACTCTAACCCTGACCCGAATCCTATACCTAACCCAAATCCTAACGCTAACGCTAACCATAACGTGAATCTTAACTCTAACCCTAACCCTAACCCTAACCTAACCCTAACCCTAATCCTAAGGCTTAACCTAACCCTAACCCTAACCCTGATCCTAACCACAATCCTAATCCGAACCATAACGCCAATCCTAACCCTAACCATAACGCCAATCCTCACCCAAACCATAACCCTAACCCTAACCCTAACACTCTCTCTAAACCTAACCCTAACGCTAACCCTAACCCTAACCCTAACACTAACTAACCCCTAACCCTAACCCTAACCGTAACTCTCACCCTAACCCTATCCCTAAACCTAACCCTAAATCTTACCCTAACCCTAACCCTAACCCTAATCCGCATCTTAACCCAAACCCTAACACGAATCCTAACCCTAACCTTAACCCTAACCCTAACCCGAATCCTAAACCTAACCATAACCTGAATCCGAACCCGAACCATAATCCTAACCCGAATCCTAACTCTAACCCTAAACCTAACCCTAACACTAACCCGAATCATAACCCTAACCCTAACCCTAACCCTAATCCTAATCCGAATCCTAACTCTAACCCTAACCCTACCCCTAAACCTAAACCTAAATCTAACACAAACCCTAACCCTAACCCTAACCATAACCCTAAACCAAATCCTAACCCTAAACCTAACTCTAACCCGAATCCTTACCGTAACCCAAATCCAAACACTAACCCTAACCCTTACCCGAATCCCAACCCTAACACGAATCCTAACCCTAACCCTATCCCTAACCCTAACCCGAATCCTAAACCTACCCATAACCTGAATCCGAACCCGAACCATAATCCTAACCCGAATCCAAACTCTAACCCTAAACCTAACCCTAACCCTAACCCGAATCATAACCCTAACCCTAACCCTAACCCTAATCCTAATCCGAATCCTAACTCTAACCCTTACCCTACCCCTAAACCTAAACCTAAATCTTACACAAACCCGAACCCTAACCCTAACCATAACCCTAAACCAAATCCTAACCCTAAACCTAACTCTAACCCGAATCCTTACCCTAACCCAAATCCAAACACTAACCCTAACCCTTACCCGAATCCCAACCCTAACACGAATCCTAACCCTAACCCTATCCCGAACCCAAATCCTAAACCTAACCCGAATCCTAACTCTAACCCAACCCTAACCCTAACCCGAATCCTAACCCTAACCTGAATCATAACCCTAACCCGAACCCTAATCCTAACCCTATCCCTAACCCCAAGCCTAACTCTAACACTAACCCTAAATCTAAACCAATCTCTAACCCTAACCCTAACCCCTACACTAACCCTAACCCTATCCTAACCCTAACCCTAACCCTAACCCTAACCATATCCCTAACCCAAAACCTAACCCTAACCCTAACTCTAACCCGAATCCTTATCCTAAACCAAATACGAACAATAACCCTAACCCTTACCAGATTCCTAACCCTAACCCGAATCCTAACCCTAACCCTAACCCTAACCCTAAACCGAATCCTAACCCTACCCCGAATCCTAAACCTAACCCTAACCCTAACCCGAATCCTAACACGAACCCTAACCCGAATCCTAACCCTAACCCAAATCCTAACCCTAACCCTAATCCAAACCCTAACCCTAATCCTAACCCTAACCCTAATCCTGACGACAATCCTAAAACTAACCCTAAGCCGAATCCTAACCCTAACCAAAACCCTAACCCGAATGCTAACCCAAACCCGAAACCTTACAGTAACTCTAACCCTAACCCGAATCCTAAACCTAACCCTACCCCTAAGCCAAATCCTGAGCATAACCCGAATCCTAACCCTAACCCTAACCCGAATCCCAACCCTACCCCGAATCCTAACCGTAACCCTAACCCGAATCCTAACTCTAACCCTAACCCAAACCCTAACCCGAATCCTAAACCTAACCTGAATCATAACCCTAACCCGAACCCGAATCCTAACCCTATCCCTAACCTCAAGCCTAACTCTAACACTAACCCTAAACCTAAACCAATCTCTAACCCAAACCCTAACCCTAACCCTAACCCTATCTTAACCCTAACCCTAACCCTAACCATAACCCTAACCCAAATCCTAACCCTAACCCTAACTCGAACCCGAATCCTTACTCTAACCCAAATCCGAACACTAACCCTAATCTCTACCCGAATCCTAACCCTAACCCGAATCCTAACCCTTACCCTGCCCCTTACTCAAATCCTAAACCTAACCTGAATCCTCACTGTAACCCGAACCCTAACCCTAACCCGAATCCTAACTCTAACCCTAACCCTACCCCTAAACCTAAACCTAAATCTTACACTAAACCTAACCCTAACCCTAACCACAACCCTAAACCAAATCCTAACCCTAACCCTAACTCTTACCCGAATCCTTACCCTAACCCAAATCCAAACACTAACCCTAACCCATACCCGAATCCCAACCCTAACACGAATCCTAACCCTAACCCTATCCCTAACCCAAATCCTAAATCTAACCCGAATCCTAACTCTAACTCAACCCTAACCCTAACCCGAATCCTAACCCTAACCTGAATCATAACCCTAACCCGAACCCTAATCCTAACCCTATCCCTAACCCCAAGCCTAACTCTAACACTAACCCTAAATCTAAACCAATCTCTAACCCTAACCCTAACCCTAACACTAACCCTAACCCTATCCTAACCCTAACCCTAACCCTAACCCTAACCCTAACCATATCCCTAACCCAAAATCTAACCCTAACCCTAAATCTAACCCGAATCCTTATCCTAAACCAAATACGAACACTAACCCTAACCCTTGCCAGAATCCTAACCCTAACCCGAATCCTAACCCTAACCCTAACCATATCCCTATCCCGAATCCTAACCCAACCCCGAATCCTAAACCTAACCCTAACCCTAACCCGAATCCTAAATCGAACCCTAACCCGAATCCTAACCCTAACCCAAATCCTAACCCTAACCCTAAACCAAAACCTAACCCTAATCCTAACCCTAACCCTAATCCTAACGACAATCCTAATACTAACCCTAACCCGAATCCTAACCCTAACCAAAACCCTAACCCGAATGCTAACCCAAAGCCGAAACCTTACAGTAACTCTAACCCTAACCCGAATCCTAAACCTAACCCTACCCCTAACCCAAATCCTGAGCCTAACCCGAATCCTAACCCTAACCCTAACACTAACCCTAACCCGAATCCCAACCCTACCCCGAATCCTAACTGTAACCCTAACCCGAATCCTAACTCTAACCCTAATCCAAACCCTAACCCGAATCCTAAACCTAACCTGAATCATAACCCTAACCTGAACCCAAATCCTAACCCTATCCCTAACCTCAAGCCTAACTCTAACACTAACCCTAAAACTAAACCAATCTCTAACCCAAACCCTAACCCTAACCCTAACCCTATCCTAACCCTAACCCTAACCCTAACCATAACCCTAACCCAAATCCTAACCCTAACCCTAACTCTAATCCGAATCCTTACCCTAACCCAAATCCGAACACTAACCCTAATCTCTACCCGAATCCTAACCCTAACCCGAATCCTAACCCTTACCCTGCCCCTTACTCAAATCCTAAACCTAACCTGAATCCTAACGGTAACCCGAACCCTAACCCTAACCCGAATCCTAACCCTACCCCGAATCCTAACCCTAACCTTAACCCGAATCCTAACTCTAACCCTAACCCTAACCCTAACCCGAATCCTAACCCGACCCCGAATCCTAACCCTAACCCAAACCTTAACCTAACCCAAATCCTAACTCTAGCCCAACCCTAACCCTAACCCGAATCCTAACGCTAACCTGAATCATAACCCTAACCCGAATCCTAATCCTAACCCTATCCCTAACCCCAAGCCTAACTCTAACACTAACCCTAAATCTAAACCAATCATTAACCCTAACCCTAACCCTATCCTAACCCTAACCCAAACCCTAACCCTAAATCTAACCCTGACCCAAATCCTAACCCTAATCTTAACCCTAACCTGAATCCTAACCTTAACCCGAATCCTAACCCTAACGCTACCCCTAACCCAAATCCTACCACTAACCTGAATACTAACACTAACCCTAAGCCTAACCCTAACCCGAATCCTCCCCCTCCCCCGAAGCCTAACCCTAACCCTAACCCTTACCCTATCCTAAGCCTAACCCTAACCCTAACCCTAACCCGAATCCGAACCCAACCCTAACCCTAACCCGAATCCTAAACATAACCCGAATCCTAACCCTAACCCTAACCCTAACCCGAATCCTAACTCTGACCCTAAAACTAATCCTATCCCTATCCTAACCCCAACCCTAACACTAACCCAAACCCTAACCAAAACCTGAATCCTAACCCTAACCCGCATCCTAACCCTAACCCTAAACCTATCCCGAACCCTAATCCTAACAGTATCCCGAACCGTAAGCCTAGCCCTAACACTAACCCTAACCCTAACCCTGTCTCTAACCCTAACCCTAACCCCAACCCTAACCTTATCCTAACCCTAACCCTAACCGTAACCCTAACCCGAATCGAAACCCTAACCCTAACACTAACCCGAATCCTTACCCTAACCCGAATCCTAACCCTAAACTGAATCCTACCCCTAACCCTAACCCTAACCCTTACCCTAATCCTGACCACAGCCCTAATACTAAACCTAACCCTAACCTGATTCCTAACCCTAACCCAAATCCGAACCCTAAATCTAAACCTGACCTGAATCCTAACCCTTAGCCGAGTCCTAACCCAAACCCTAACCATAACGCGAATCCTAACCCTAACCCGATTCCTATCCCGAACCCCAAACCTATCCCGAACCCTAATCCTAACCGTATCCCTAACCGTAAGCCTAGCCCTAACACTAACCCTAACCCTAACCCTATCTCTAACCCTAACCCTAACCCCAACCCTAACCTTATCCTACCCCTAACCCTAACCGTAAACCTAACCCGAATCGAAACCCTAACCCTAACACCAACCCGAATCCTTATCCTAACCCGAATCCTAACACTAAACCTAACCCTTACCTGAATCGTAACCCAAACCCGAATCCTAACCCTAACCCTAACCCTAACCCAAATCCTAACCCTAAACCGAATCCTAACCCTAACCCTAACCCTAACCCTTATCCTAATCCTGACCACAGCCCTAATACTAACCCTAACCCTAACCTGAATCCTAACCCTAACCCTAACCCGATTCCTATCCCTAACCTGAATCCTAACCCTAACCCAAACCCGAACCCTAACCCTATCCCTAACCTTAAACCTATCCCTAACAATAACCCTAACCATAGCCCGAATCCTAACCCTAACCTTAACCCTAACCCTAAACCTAACCCAAATCCTTACCCTAACCCAAATCCTAACACTAACCCTAACCCTTAACCGAATCCTAACCCTTAACTGAATGCTAACCCTAACCCAAATCCTAACCCAAACCCTAACCCTAACCCTAACCCGAATCCTAATACTAACCCTAACCCTAACCCTAATCCTAACATTAAACCTAAACCTTTGTGGGCGGCACGGTGGCACAGTGGTTAGCACTGCTGCCTCGCAGCGCCAGAGACCCGGGTTCAATTCCCGACTCAGGCGACTGACTGTGTGGAGTTTGCACGTTCTCCCCGTGTCTGCGTGGGTTTCCTCCGGGGGCTCCGGTTTCCTCCCACAATCCAAAGATGTGCAGGTCAGGTGAATTGGCCATGCTAAATTGCCCATAGTGTTAGGTAAAGGGGTAAATGTAGGGGTATGGGTGGGTTACGCTTCGGCGGGTCGGTGTGGACTTGTTGGGCCGAAGGGCCTGTTTCCACACTGTAAGTAATCTAATCTAATCTAATCCTAACCACAACCCTAATCCTAACCCTAACCCGAATCCTAACCCTAACCCGAGTCATAACCCTAACTGTAACCCTGACCCGAATCCTAACCCTAATCCTAATCCTAACCCTAACTGTAACCCTGACCCTAACCCTAACCCTAATCCGAATCCTAACCCTAACGCGAATCCTAACCCGAATCCTACCCCTAACCCGAATCCTAACCCTAACGCTAACCCTAACCCGAATCCTAATCACAATCCTAATCCTAACCCTAACCCTAACCCTAACCTTAACCATAACCCTAACCCGAATCCTAACACTAACTCTAACTCTAACCCGAATCCTTAACCTAACCCAAATCCGAACACTAACACTAATCTTTACCCGAATCCTAACCGTAACCCGAATCCTAACCCTAAACCTACCCCTTATTCAAATCCTAACCCTAACCCGAATCCTAATGGTAACCCGAATCCTAACCCTAACCCTATCCCGAATCCTAACTCTAACATAGAACATAGAACATAGAAGAATACAGCGCAGTACAGGCCCTTTGGCCCTCGATGTTGCACCGATCCAAGCCCACCTAACCTATACTAACCCACTATCCTCCATATACCTATCCAATGCCCGCTTAAATGTCCATAAAGTGGGAGAGAGTCCACCACTGCTACTGGCAGGGCATTCCATGAACTCACGACTCACTGAGTGAAGAACCTACCCCTAACTTCAGTCCTATATCTACCCCCCTTAATTTAAAGCTATGCCCCCTTGTAATACCCGACTCCATACGCGGGAAAAGGTTCACACTGTCAACCCTATCTAACCCCCTAATCATCTTGTACACCTCAATCAAGTCACCCCTAAACCTTCTTTTCTCTAATGAAAACAGCCCCAAGTGTCTCAGTCTTTCCTCATACGATCTTCCTTCCATACCAGGCAACATCCTGGTAAACCTCCTCTGCACCCGTTCCAGTGCCTCCACATCCTTCCTATAGTATGGCGACCAAAACTGCACACAATATTCCAGATGCGGCCGCACCAGAGTCTTATACAACTGCATCATGACCTCAGGACTCCGGAACTCAATTCCTCAACCAATAAAAGTCAGTACGCCATATGCCTTCCTCACCGCACTATTTACCTGGGTGGCAACTTTCAGAGATCTGTGTACATGGACACCAAGATCCCTCTGCTCATCCACACTACCAAGTATCCGACCATTAGCCCAGTACCCCATCTTTTTGTTATTCTTCCCAAAGTGAATCACCTCACACTTAGCTACATTGAATTCCATTTACCACCTTTCTGCCAAGCTCAGCAGCTTCTCTATATCCTGCTGTAACCTGCCACATCCTTCCTCACTGTCAACAACTCCTCCGACTTTCGTATCATCCGCAAACTTGCTCACCCAACCTTCTAACCCCTCTTCCAGGTCATTTATAAAAATGACAAACAGCAATGGTCCCAAAACAGATCCTTGCGGAACACCGCTAGTGACGGCACTCCATGAAGAAACTTTGCCATCAACTACTACCCTCTGTCTTCTTCCATCCAGCCAATTCCTAATCCAAACCTCCAACTCACCCTCAATGCCATATCTCCGTATTTTCTGCAGTAGCCTACCATGGGGAACCTTATCAAACGCCTTACTAAAATCCACATATACCACATCTACCGCTTTCCCCTCATCAACCTCCTTCGTCACCTTTTCAAAGAATTCAATAAGGTTTGTGAGGCACGACCTGCCCTTCACAAAACCATGCTGACTATCCTTGATCACATTATTCCTATCCAGATGTGCATAAATCCTATCCCTTACAATTCTCTCTAAGACTTTGCCCACAACAGAAGTGAGACTCACCGGCCTATAGTTACTAGGGTTATCCCTACTCCCCTTTTTGAACAAGGGAACCACATTTGCTATCCTCCAGTCTTCTGACACTACTCCTGTAGACAAAGAGGACATAAAAATCAAGGCCAATGGCTCTGCAATCTCCTCCCTTGCTTCCCAGAGAATCCTAGGATAAATGCCACCAGGCCCAGGGGACTTATCTATTTTCACCTTTTCCAGGATTTCCAACACCTCTTCTCTACATACCTCAAAGCCATCCATTCTACTTATTTGTGACTCAGTATTCATATCGACGACAATGCCCTGTTCCTGAGTAAATACTGAAGAAAAGTATTCATTCAGTGTCTCCCCAATCTCTTCCGCCTCCACACGCAACTTCCCACGACTATCCATGACTGGATAACCCTAACCCTAACCCTAACCCGAATCCTAACCCTAACGCGAATCCTAACCCTAACCCTAACCCTAACCCGAATCCTAACTCAAACCCTAACACGAATCCTAACCCTAACCCGAATCCTAACCCTAACCCTAACCCTAACCCTAACCCTTACCAGAATCCTAACCCTAACCCGAATCCTAACCCTAACCCTAACCCTAACCCTAACCCTAACCCTATCGCCCTAACCCTCACCCGAATCCTAACTCAAACCCTAACCCGAATCCTAACCCTAACCCGAATCCTAACCCTAACCCTAATCCTAACTACAATCCTAATCCTAACCCTAACCCGAATCCTAACATTAAACCTAATCCTAACCACAACCCTAATCCTAACCCTAACCCGAATCCTAACCCTAACCCGAGTCATAACCCTAACTGTAACCCTGACCCGAATCCTAACCCTAATCCTAATCCTAACCCTCACTATAACCCTGACCCTAACCCTAACCCAAACCCAAATCCTAACCCTAACGCGAATCCTAACCCTAACCCTAACCCAAATCCTAAGCCTAACCCGAATCCTAAACCCTAACACTAACCCTAACCCGAATCCCAACCCTACCCCGAATTCTAACCGTAACCCTAACCCGAATCCTAACTCTAACCCTAACCCAAACCCTAACCCGAATCCTAACCCGAACCTGAATCACAACCCTAACCCGAACCCGAATCCTAAACCAATCCCTAACCTCAAGCCTAACTCTAACACTAACCCTAAACCTAAACCAAACTCTAACCCAAACCCTAACCCTAACCCTAACCCTATCCTAACCCTAACCCTAACCCTAACCATAACCCTAACCCAAATCCTAACCCTAGCCCTAACTCTAACCCGAATCCTTACCCTAACCCAAATCCGAACACTAACCCTAATCTTTACCCGAATTCTAACCCTAACCCGAATCCTAACCCTAACCCTGCCCCTTACTCAAATCCTAAACCTAACCTGAATCCTAACCGTAACCCGAACCCTAACCCTAACCCGAATCCTAACCCTACCCCGAATCCTAACCCTAACCCTAACCCGAATCCTAACCCTAACCCAAATCCTAATCCTAACCCGAATCCGAACCCAACCCTAACCCTAACCCGAATCCTAAACCTAACCCGAATCCTAACCCTAACCCTAACCCTAACCCTAACCCGAATCCTAACCCTAACCCTAACCCAAACCCGAACCCAAACCCTAAAGCTAACCCTAATCCTAACGAAAACCCTAATCCTAACCCTAGCCCGAATCATAACCCTAACCAAAACCCTAACCCGAATCCTAACCAGAACCCGAAACCTAACACTAACTCTAACCCTGACCCGAATCCTATACCTAACCCAAATCCTAACGCTAACGCTAACCATAACGCGAATCTTAACTCTAACCCTAACCCTAACCCTAACCCTAACCCTAACCTAACCCTAACCCTAATCCTAAGGCTTAACCTAACCCTAACCCTAACCCTGATCCTAACCACAATCCTAATCCTAACCATAACGCCAATCCTAACCCTAACCATAACGCCAATCCTAACCCAAACCATAACCCTAACCCTAACCCTAACACTCTCTCTAAACCTAACCCTAACGCTAACCCTAACCCTAACCCTAACACTAACTAACCCTAACCCTAACCCTAACCGTAACTCTAACCCTAACCGTAACTCTAACCCTAACCCTACCCCTAAACCTAACCCTAAATCTTACCCTAACCCTAACCCTAACCCTAATCCGCATCTTAACCCTAACCCTAACACGAATCCTAACCCTAACCTTAACCCTAACCCTAACCCGAATCCTAAACCTAACCATAACCTGAATCCGAACCCGAACCATAATCCTAACCCGAATCCTAACTCTAACCCTAAACCTAACCCTAACCCTAACCCGAATCATAACCCTAACCCTAACCCTAACCCTAATCCTAATCCGAATCCTAACTCTAACCCTAACCCTACCCCTAAACCTAAACCTAAATCTAACACAAACCCTAACCCTAACCCTAACCATAACCCTAAACCAAATCCTAACCCTAAACCTAACTCTAACCCGAATCCTTACCGTAACCCAAATCCAAACACTAACCCTAACCCTTACCCGAATCCCAACCCTAACACGAATCCTAACCCTAACCCTATCCCTAACCCTAACCCGAATCCTAAACCTACCCATAACCTGAATCCGAACCCGAACCATAATCCTAACCCGAATCCAAACTCTAACCCTAAACCTAACCCTAACCCTAACCCGAATCATAACCCTAACCCTAACCCTAACTCTAATCCTAATCCGAATCCTAACTCTAACCCTAACCCTACCCCTAAACCTAAACCTAAATCTTACACAAACCCTAACCCTAACCCTAACCATAACCCTAAACCAAATCCTAACCCTAAACCTAACTCTAACCCGAATCCTTACCCTAACACAAATGCAAACACTAACCCTAACCCTTACCCGAATCCCAACCCTAACACGAATCCTAACCCTAACCCTATCCCAAACCCAAATCCTAAAGCTAACCCGAATCCTAACTCTAACCCAACCCTAACCCTAACCCGAATCCTAACCCTAACCTGAATCATAACCCTAACCCGAACCCTAATCCTAACCCCATCCCTAACCCCAAGCCTAACTCTAACACTAACCCTAAATCTAAACCAATCTCTAACCCTAACCCTAACCCTAACACTAACCCTAACCCTATCCTAACCCTAACCCTAACCCTAACCCTAACCATATCCCTAACCCAAAACCTAACCCTAACCCTAACTCTAACCCGAATCCTTATCCTAAACCAAATACGAACAATAACCCTAACCCTTACCAGATTCCTAACCCTAACCCGAATCCTAACCCTAACCCTAACCCTAAACCGAATCCTAACCCTACCCCGAATCCTAAACCTAACCCTAACCCTAACCCGAATCCTAACACGAACCCTAACCCAAATCCTAACCCTAACCCTAATCCAAACCCTAACCCTAATCCTAAACCTAACCCTAATCCTAACGACAATCCTAATACTAACCCTAAGCCGAATCCTAACCCTAACCAAAACCCTAACCCGAATGCTAACCCTAACCCGAAACCTTACAGTAACTCTAACCCTAACCCGAATCCTAAACCTAACCCTACCCCTAACCCAAATCCTGAGCCTAACCCGAATCATAACCCTAACCATAACCCTAACCCTAATCCTAATCCGAATCCTAACTCTAACCCTAACCCTACCCCTAAACCTAAACCTAAATCTAACACAAACCCTAACCCTAACCCTAACCATAACCCTAAACCAAATCCTAACCCTAAACCTAACTCTAACCCGAATCCTTACCGTAACCCAAATCCAAACACTAACCCTAACCCTTACCTGAATCCCAACCCTAACACGAATCCTAACCCTAACCCTATCCCTAACCCTAACCCGAATCCTAAACCTACCTTTAACCTGAATCCGAATCCGAACCATAATCCTAACCCGAATCCAAACTCTAACCCTAAACCTAACCCTAACCCTAACCCGAATCATAACCCTAACCCTAACCCTAACCCTAATCCTAATCCGAATCCTAACTCTAACCCTAACCCTACCCCTAAACCTAAACCTAAATCTAACACAAACCCTAACCCTAACCCTAACCATAACCCTAAACCAAATCCTAACCCTAAACCTAACTCTAACCCGAATCCTTACCGTAACCCAAATCCAAACACTAACCCTAACCCTTACCCGAATCCCAACCCTAACACGAATCCTAACCCTAACCCTATCCCTAACCCCAACCCGAATCCTAAACCTACCTTTAACCTGAATCCGAATCCGAACCATAATCCTAACCCGAATCCAAACTCTAACCCTAAACCTAACCCTAACCCTAACCCGAATCATAACCCTAACCCTAACCCTAACCCTAATCCTAATCCGAATCCTAACTCTAACCCTAACCCTACCCCTAAACCTAAACCTAAATCTTACACAAACCCTAACCCTAACCCTAACCATAACCCTAAACCAAATCCTAACCCTAAACCTAACTCTAACCCGAATCCTTACCCTAACCCAAATCCAAACACTAACCCTAACCCTTACTCGAATCCCAACCCTAACACGAATCCTAACCCTAACCCTATCCCTAACCCAAATCCTAAACCTAACCCGAATCCTAACTCTAACCCAACCCTAACCCTAACCCGAATCCTAACCCTAACCTGAATCATAACCCTAACCCGAACCCTAATCCTAACCCTATCCCTAACCCCAAGCCTAACTCTAACACTAACCCTAAATCTAAACCAATCTCTAACCCTAACCCTAACACTAACCCTAACCCTATCCTAACCCTAACCCTAACCCTAACCCTAACCATATCCCTAACCCAAAACCTAACCCTAACCCTAACTCTAACCCGAATCCTTATCCTAAACCAAATACGAACAATAACCCTAACCCTTACCAGATTCCTAACCCTAACCCTAATCCTAACCCTAACCATATCCCTAACCCAAAACCTAACCCTAACCCTAACTCTAACCCGAATCCTTATCCTAAACCAAATACGAACAATAACCCTAACCCTTACCAGATTCCTAACCCTAACCCGAATCCTAACCCTAACCCTAACCCTAACCCTAAACCGAATCCTAACCCTACCCCGAATCCTAAACCTAACCCTAACCCTAACCCGAATCCTAACACGAACCCTAACCCGAATCCTAACCCTAACCCAAATCCTAACCCTAACCCTAATCCAAACCCTAACCCTAATCCTAACCCTAACCCTAATCCTAACGACAATCCTAATACTAACCCTAAGCTGAATCCTAACCCTAACCAAAACCCTAACTCGAATGCTAACCCAAACCCGAAACCTTACAGTAACTCTAACCCTAACCCGAATCCTAAACCTAACCCTACCCCTAACCCAAATCCTGAGCCTAACCCGAATCCTAACCCTAACCCTAACCCGAATCCCAACCCTACCCCGAATCCTAACCGTAACCCTAACCCGAATCCTAACTCTAACCCTAACCCAAACCCTAACCCGAATCCTAAACCTAACCTGAATCATAACCCTAACCCGAACCCGAATCCTAACCCTATCCCTAACCTCAAGCCTAACTCTAACACTAACCCTAAACCTAAACCAATCTCTAACCCAAACCCTAACCCTAACCCTAACCCTATCTAAACCCTAACCCTAACCCTAACCATAACCCTAACCCAAATCCTAACCCTAACCCTAACTCGAACCCGAATCCTTACTCTAACCCAAATCCGAACACTAACCCTAATCTCTACCCGAATCCTAACCCTAACCCGAATCCTAACCCTTACCCTGCCCCTTACTCAAATCCTAAACCTAACCTGAATCCTCACCGTAACCCGAACCCTAACCCTAACCCGAATCCTAACTCTAACCCTAACCCTACCCCTAAACCTAAACCTAAATCTTACACTAAACCTAACCCTAACCCTAACCACAACCCTAAACCAAATCCTAACCCTAACCCTAACTCTTACCCGAATCCTTACCCTAACCAAAATCCAAACACTAACCCCAACCGTAACCCGAATCCCAACCCTAACACGAATCCTAACCCTAACCCTATCCCTAACCCAAATCCTAAACATAACCCGAATCCTAACTCTAACTCAACCCTAACCCTAACCCGAATCCTAACCCTAACCTGAATCATAACCCTAACCCGAACCCTAATCCTAACCCTATCCCTAACCCCAAGCCTAACTCTAACACTAACCCTAAATCTAAACCAATCTCTAACCCTAACCCTAACACTAACCCTAACCCTATCCTAACCCTAACCCTAACCCTAACCCTAACCCTAACCCTAACCATATCCCTAACCCAAAATCTAACCCTAACCCTAACTCTAACCCGAATCCTTATCCTAAACCAAATACGAACACTAACCCTAACCCTTACCAGAATCCTAACCCTAACCCGAATCCTAACCCTAACCCTAACCATATCCCTAACCCGAATCCTAACCCAACCCCGAATCCTAAACCTAACCCTAACCCTAACCCGAATCCTAAATCGAACCCTAACCCGAATCCTAACCCTAACCCAAATCCTAACCCTAACCCTAAACCAAAACCTAACCCTAATCCTAACCCTAACCCTAATCCTAACGACAATCCTAATACTAACCCTAACCCGAATCCTAACACTAACCAAAACCCTAACCCGAATTCTAACCCAAACCCGAAACCTTACAGTAACTCTAACCCTAACCCGAATCCTAAACCTAACCCTACCCCTAACCCAAATCCTGAGCCTAACCCGAATCCTAACCCTAACCCTAACACTAACCCGAACCGGAATCCCAACCCTACCCCGAATCCTAACCGTAACCCTAACCCGAATCCTAACTCTAACCCTAACCCAAACCCTAACCCGAATCCTAAACCTAACCTGAATCATAACCCTAACCTGAACCCAAATCCTAACCCTATCCCTAACCTCAAGCCTAACTCTAACACTAACCCTAAACCTAAACCAATCTCTAACCCAAACCCTAACCCTAACCCTAACCCTATCCTAACCCTAACCCTAACCCTAACCATAACCCTAACCCAAATCCTAACCCTAACCCTAACTCTAACCCGAATCCTTACCCTAACCCAAATCCGAACACTAACCCTAATCTCTACCCGAATCCTAACCCTAACCCGAATCCTAACCCTTACCCTGCCCCTTACTCAAATCCTAAACCTAACCTGAATCCTAACGGTAACCCGAACCCTAACCCTAACCCGAATCCTAACCCTACCCCGAATCCTAACCCTAACCTTAACCCGAATCCTAACTCTAACCCTAACCCTAACCCTAACCCGAATCCTAACCCTACCCCGAATCCTAACCCTAACCCAAACCTTAACCTAACCCGAATCCTAACTCTAACCCAACCCTAACCCTAACCCGAATCCTAACGCTAACCTGAATCATAACCCTAACCCGAATCATAATCCTAACCCTATCCCTAACCCCAAGCCTAACTCTAACACTAACCCTAAATCTAAACCAATCATTAACCCTAACCCTAACCCTATCCTAACCCTAACCCAAACCCTAACCCTAAATCTAACCCTGACCCAAATCCTAACCCTAATCTTAACCCTAACCTGAATCCTAACCTTAACCCGAATCCTAACCCTAACGCTACCCCTAACCCAAATCCTACCACTAACCTGAATACTAACACTAACCCTAAGCCTAACCCTAACCCGAATCCTCCCCCTCCCCCGAAGCCTAACCCTAACCCTAACCCTTACCCTATCCTAAGCCTAACCGTAACCCTAACCCTAACCCGAATCCGAACCCGAACCATAATCCTAATCTGAATCCTAACTCTAAACCTAAACCTAACCCTAACCCTAACCCGAATCCTAAGCATAACCATAACCCTAACCCGAATCACAACCATAACCCGAATCCTAACCCTAACCCTAACCCTTACCCTAACTCAAATCCTAACCCGAACCCGAATCCTAAACGTAACCTTAACCCTAACCCTAAACGGAATCCTAACCCTACCCCGAATCCTAACTCTAAACCTAAACCGAATACTAACTCTAACCCTAACCCTAACCCGAATCCTAACACTAACACAAATCATAACCCTAACACGAACTCTAATCCTAACCCTATCCGTAACCCAAAGCCTAACCCTAACACTAACCCTAACCCTAAACCTATCTCTAATCCTAACCCCAACCCTAACCCTAATCCTATCCTAACCCTAACCCTAACCCTTACCTTAACCATAACCCTAACCCGAATCCTAACCCTAACCCTAACTCTAACCCGAATCCTTACCCTAACCCAAATCCGAACACTAACCCTAATCTTTACCCGAATCCTAACCTTAACCCGAATCCTAACCCTAACCCTACCCCTTACTCAAATCCTAACCCTAACCCGAATCCTAACCGTCACCTGAACCCTAACTCTAACCCGAATCCTAACCCTACCCCGAATCCTAACCCTAACCCTATCCCGAATCCTAACTCTAACCCTAACCCTAACCCTAACCCTAATCCTAACCGTAACCCGAAACCTAACCCTAACCCGAATCCTAACCCTACCCCAAATCCTAACCCTAACCCAAACCTTAACCTAAACCGAATCCTAACTGTAACCCAACCCTAACCCTAACCCGAATCCTAACCCTAACCTGAATCATAACCCTAACCCGAACCCTAATCCTAATCCTATCCCTAACCCCAAGACTAACTCTAACACTAACCCTAAATCTAAACCAATCACTAACCCTAACCCGAACCCTAACCCTAACCCTAATCCTAACCCTAAACATAACCCTAACCCAAATCCTAACCCTAACCCTAAATCTAACCCGAATCCTTACCCTAACCCAAATACGAACACTAACCCGAACCCTTACCAGAATCGTAACCCTAACCCGAATCCTAACCCTAACCCTAACCCGAATCCTAACTCAAACCCTAACCCAACCCCTAACCCTGACCCGAATACTAACCCTAACCTTAACCCTAACCCGAATCCTAACCCTAACACTACCCCTAACCCAAATCCTAACCCTAACCTGAATCCTAACACTAACCCTAATCCTAACCCTAACCCGAATCCTCCCCCTCCCCCGAAGCCTAACCCTAACCTTAACCCTAACCCTATCCTAACCCTAACACTAACCCTAACCCTAACCGTAACCCTAACCCGAATCGAAACCCTAACCCTAACACTAACCCGAATCCTTACCCTAACCCGAATCCTAACCCTAAACTGAATCCTACCCCTAACCCTAACCCTAACCCTTACCCTAATCCTGACCACAGCCCTAATACTAAACCTAACCCTAACCTGATTCCTAACCCTAACCCAAATCCGAACCCTAAATCTAAACCTGACCTGAATCCTAACCCTTAGCCGAGTCCTAACCCAAACCCTAACCATAACGCGAATCCTAACCCTAACCCGATTCCTATCCCGAACCCCAAACCTATCCCGAACCCTAATCCTAACCGTATCCCTAACCGTAAGCCTAGCCCTAACACTAACCCTAACCCTAACCCTATCTCTAACCCTAACCCTAACCCCAACCCTAACCTTATCCTAACCCTAACCCTAACCGTAAACCTAACCCGAATCGAAACCCTAACCCTAACACCAACCCGAATCCTTATCCTAACCCGAATCCTAACACTAAACCTAATCCTTACCTGAATCGTAATCCAAACCCGAATCCTAACCCTAACCCTAACCCTAACCCGAATCCTAACCCTAAACCGAATCCTAACCCTAACCCTAACCCTAACCCTTATCCTAATCCTGACCACAGCCCTAATACTAACCGTAACCCTTACCTGAATCCTAACCCTAACCCTAACCCGATTCCTATCCCTAACCTGAATCCTAACCCTAACCCAAACCCGAACCCTAACCCTATCCCTAACCTTAAACCTATCCCTCACAATAACCCTAACCATAGCCCGAATCCTAACCCTAACCTTAACCCTAACCCTAAACCTAACCCAAATCCTTACCCTAACCCAAATCCTAACACTAACCCTAACCCTTAACCGAATCCTAACCCTTAACTGAATCCTAACCCTAACCCAAATCCTAACCCAAACCCTAACCCTAACCCTAACCCGAATCCTAATACTAACCCTAACCCTAACCCTAATCCTAACATTAAACCTAAACCTTTGTGGGCGGCACGGTGGCACAGTGGTTAGCACTGCTGCCTCACAGCGCCAGAGACCCGGGTTCAATTCCCGACTCAGGCGACTGACTGTGTGGAGTTTGCACGTTCTCCCCGTGTCTGCGTGGGTTTCCTTCGGGTGCTCCGGTTTCCTCCCACAGTCCAAAGATGTGCAGGGCCAGGTGAAATGGCCATGCTAAATTGCCCATAGTGTTAGGTAAAGGGGTAAATGTAGGGGTATGGGTGGGTTACGCTTCGGCGGGTCGGTGTGGACTTGTTGGGCCGAAGGGCCTGTTTCCACACTGTAAGTAATCTAATCTAATCTAATCCTAACCACAACCCTAATCCTAACCCTAACCCGAATCCTAACCCTAACCCGAGTCATAACCCTAACTGTAACCCTGACCCGAATCCTAACCCTAATCCTAATCCTAACCCTAACTGTAACCCTGACCCTAACCCTAACCCTAATCCGAATCCTAACCCTAACGCGAATCCTAACCCTAACCCTAACCCGAATCCTACCCCTAACCCGAATCCTAACCCTAACGCTAACCCTAACCCGAATCCTAATCCTAATCCTAATCCTAACCCTAACCCTAACCCTAACCTTAACCATAACCCTAACCCGAATCCTAACACTAACTCTAACTCTAACCCGAATCCTTAACCTAACCCAAATCCGAACACTAACACTAATCTTTACCCGAATCCTAACCCTAACCCGAATCCTAACCCGAATCCTAACCCTTATTCAAATCCTAACCCTAACCCGAATCCTAATGGTAACCCGAATCCTAACCCTAACCCTATCCCGAATCCTAACTCTAACATAGAACATAGAACATAGAAGAATACAGCGCAGTACAGGCCCTTTGGCCCTCGATGTTGCGCCGATCCAAGCCCACCTAACCTATACTAACCCACTATCCTCCATATACCTATCCAATGCCCGCTTAAATGCCCATAATGAGGGAGAGTCCACCACTGCTACTGGCAGGGCATTCCATGAACTTACGACTCGCTGAGTGAAGAACCTACCCCTAACTTCAGTCCTATATCTACCCCCCCTTAATTTAAAGCTATGCCCCCTTGTAATACCCGACTCCATACGCGGGAAAAGGTTCACACTGTCAACCCTATCTAACCCCCTAATCATCTTGTACACCTCAATCAAGTCACCCCTAAACCTTCTTTTCTCTAATGAAAACAGCCCCAAGTGTCTCAGTCTTTCCTCATACGATCTTCCTTCCATACCAGGCAACATCCTGGTAAACCTCCTCTGCACCCGTTCCAGTGCCTCCACATCCTTCCTATAGTATGGCGACCAAAACTGCACACAATATTCCAGATGCGGCCGCACCAGAGTCTTATACAACTGCATCATGACCTCAGGACTCCGGAACTCAATTCCTCTACCAATAAAAGCCAGTACGCCATATGCCTTCCTCACCGCACTATTTACCTGGGTGGCAACTTTCAGAGATCTGTGTACATGGACACCAAGATCCCTCTGCTCATCCACACTACCAAGTATCCGACCATTAGCCCAGTACCCCATCTTTTTGTTATTCTTCCCAAAGTGAATCACCTCACACTTAGCTACATTGAATTCCATTTGCCACCTTTCTGCCAAGCTCTGCAGCTTCTCTATATCCTGCTGTAACCTGCCACATCCTTCCTCACTGTCAACAACTCCTCCGACTTTCGTATCATCCGCAAACTTGCTCACCCAACCTTCTAACCCCTCTTCCAGGACATTTATAAAAATGACAAACAGCAATGGTCCCAAAACAGATCCTTGCGGAACACCGCTAGTGACGGCACTCCATGAAGAAACTTTGCCATCAACTACTACCCTCTGTCTTCTTCCATCCAGCCAATTCCTAATCCAAACCTCCAACTCACCCTCAATGCCATATCTCCGTATTTTCTGCAGTAGCCTACCATGGGGAACCTTATCAAACGCCTTACTAAAATCCACATATACCACATCTACCGTTTTCCCCTCATCAACCTCCTTCGTCACCTTTTCAAAGAATTCAATAAGGTTTGTGAGGCACGACCTGCCCTTCACAAAACCATGCTGACTATCCTTGATCACATTATTCCTATCCAGATGTGCATAAATCCTATCCCTTACAATTCTCTCTAAGACTTTGCCCACAACAGAAGTGAGACTCACCGGCCTATAGTTACTAGGGTTATCCCTACTCCCCTTTTTGAACAAGGGAACCACATTTGCTATCCTCCAGTCTTCTGACACTACTCCTGTAGACAAAGAGGACATAAAAATCAAGGCCAATGGCTCTGCAATCTCCTCCCTTGCTTCCCAGAGAATCCTAGGATAAATGCCATCAGGCCCAGGGGACTTATCTATTTTCACCTTTTCCAGGATTTCCAACACCTCTTCTCTACATACCTCAAAGCCATCCATTCTACTTATTTGTGACTCAGTATTCATATCGACGACAATGCCCTGTTCCTGAGTAAATACTGAAGAAAAGTATTCATTCAGTATCTCCCCAATCTCTTCTGCCTCCACACGCAACTTCCCACGACTATCCATGACTGGATAACCCTAACCCTAACCCTAACCCGAATCCTAACCATAACGCGAATCCTAACCCTAACCCTAACCCTAACCCGAATCCTAACTCAAACCCTAACACGAATCCTAACCCTAACCCGAATCCTAACCCTAACCCTAACCCTAACCCTTACCAGAATCCTAACCCTAACCCGAATCCTAACCCTAACCCTAACCCTAACCCTAACCCTAACCCTAACCCTAACCCTAACCCTATCGCCCTAACCCTAACCCGAATCCTAACTCAAACCCTAACCCGAATCCTAACCCTAACCCGAATCCTAACCCTAACCCTAATCCTAACTACAATCCTAATCCCAACCCTACCCCGAATCCTAACCCTAACCAAAACCCTAACCCGAATGCTAACCCTAACCCGAATCCCAACCCTAACCCGAATCCTAAACCTAACCCTACCCCTAACCAAAATCCTAAACCTAACCCGAATCCTAACACTAACCCTAACCCTAACCCTAACCCTAACCCGAATCCTAACTCGAACCCTAACCCTAACCCTAACCCTATCCTAGCACTAACCCTAACCCAACCCCTAACCCTGACCCGAATCCTAACCCTAACCTTAACCCTAACCTGAATCCTAACCCTAACCCGAATCCTAACCCTAACACTACCCCTAACCCAAATCCTAACCCTAACCTGAATCCTAACACTAACCCTAATCCTAACCCTTACCTGAATCCTCCCCCTCCCCCGAAGCCTAACCCTAACCCTAACCCTAACCCTATCCTAACCCTAACCCTAACCCTAACCCTAACACTAACACAAATCCTAAGCATAACCCTAACCCTAACCCGAATCCTAACACTAACCCGAATCCTAACACTAACCCTACCCCTAACCCAAATCCTAACCCTATTCCGAATCCGAACCCAACCCTAACCCTAACCCGAATCCTAAACCTAACCCAAACCTTAACCTAACCCGAATCCTAACTCTAACCCAACCCTAACCCTAACCCGAATCCTAACGCTAACCTGAATCATAACCCTAACCCGAATCATAATCCTAACCCTATCCCTAACCCCAAGCCTAACTCTAACACTAACCCTAAATCTAAACCAATCATTAACCCTAACCCTAACCCTATCCTAACCCTAACCCAAACCCTAACCCTAAATCTAACCCTGACCCAAATCCTAACCCTAATCTTAACCCTAACCTGAATCCTAACCTTAACCCGAATCCTAACCCTAACGCTACCCCTAACCCAAATCCTACCACTAACCTGAATACTAACACTAACCCTAAGCCTAACCCTAACCCGAATCCTCCCCCTCCCCCGAAGCCTAACCCTAACCCTAACCCTTACCCTATCCTAAGCCTAACCGTAACCCTAACCCTAACCCGAATCCGAACCCGAACCATAATCCTAATCTGAATCCTAACTCTAAACCTAAACCTAACCCTAACCCTAACCCGAATCCTAAGCATAACCATAACCCTAACCCGAATCACAACCATA
The DNA here is from genome assembly GCF_037043375.1 of Chiloscyllium plagiosum. Taxonomy (NCBI): domain Eukaryota; kingdom Metazoa; phylum Chordata; class Chondrichthyes; order Orectolobiformes; family Hemiscylliidae; genus Chiloscyllium; species Chiloscyllium plagiosum. Next base: position 64,363,831 of record NW_028270161.1, read on the forward strand.
ACCCGAATCCTAACCCTAACCCTAACCCTTACCCTAACTCAAATCCTAACCCGAACCCGAATCCTAAACGTAACCTTAACCCTAACCCTAAACGGAATCCTAACCCTACCCCGAATCCTAACTCTAAACCTAAACCGAATACTAACTCTAACCCTAACCCTAACCCGAATCCTAACACTAACACAAATCATAACCCTAACACGAACTCTAATCCTAACCCTATCCGTAACCCAAAGCCTAACCCTAACACTAACCCTAACCCTAAACCTATCTCTAATCCTAACCCCAACCCTAACCCTAATCCTATCCTAACCCTAACCCTAACCCTTACCTTAACCATAACCCTAACCCGAATCCTAACCCTAACCCTAACTCTAACCCGAATCCTTACCCTAACCCAAATCCGAACACTAACCCTAATCTTTACCCGAATCCTAACCTTAACCCGAATCCTAACCCTAACCCTACCCCTTACTCAAATCCTAACCCTAACCCGAATCCTAACCGTCACCTGAACCCTAACTCTAACCCGAATCCTAACCCTACCCCGAATCCTAACCCTAACCCTATCCCGAATCCTAACTCTAACCCTAACCCTAACCCTAACCCTAATCCTAACCGTAACCCGAAACCTAACCCTAACCCGAATCCTAACCCTACCCCAAATCCTAACCCTAACCCAAACCTTAACCTAAACCGAATCCTAACTGTAACCCAACCCTAACCCTAACCCGAATCCTAACCCTAACCTGAATCATAACCCTAACCCGAACCCTAATCCTAATCCTATCCCTAACCCCAAGACTAACTCTAACACTAACCCTAAATCTAAACCAATCACTAACCCTAACCCGAACCCTAACCCTAACCCTAATCCTAACCCTAAACATAACCCTAACCCAAATCCTAACCCTAACCCTAAATCTAACCCGAATCCTTACCCTAACCCAAATACGAACACTAACCCGAACCCTTACCAGAATCGTAACCCTAACCCGAATCCTAACCCTAACCCTAACCCGAATCCTAACTCAAACCCTAACCCAACCCCTAACCCTGACCCGAATACTAACCCTAACCTTAACCCTAACCCGAATCCTAACCCTAACACTACCCCTAACCCAAATCCTAACCCTAACCTGAATCCTAACACTAACCCTAATCCTAACCCTAACCCGAATCCTCCCCCTCCCCCGAAGCCTAACCCTAACCTTAACCCTAACCCTATCCTAACCCTAACACTAACCCTAACCCTAACCGTAACCCTAACCCGAATCGAAACCCTAACCCTAACACTAACCCGAATCCTTACCCTAACCCGAATCCTAACCCTAAACTGAATCCTACCCCTAACCCTAACCCTAACCCTTACCCTAATCCTGACCACAGCCCTAATACTAAACCTAACCCTAACCTGATTCCTAACCCTAACCCAAATCCGAACCCTAAATCTAAACCTGACCTGAATCCTAACCCTTAGCCGAGTCCTAACCCAAACCCTAACCATAACGCGAATCCTAACCCTAACCCGATTCCTATCCCGAACCCCAAACCTATCCCGAACCCTAATCCTAACCGTATCCCTAACCGTAAGCCTAGCCCTAACACTAACCCTAACCCTAACCCTATCTCTAACCCTAACCCTAACCCCAACCCTAACCTTATCCTAACCCTAACCCTAACCGTAAACCTAACCCGAATCGAAACCCTAACCCTAACACCAACCCGAATCCTTATCCTAACCCGAATCCTAACACTAAACCTAACCCTTACCTGAATCGTAATCCAAACCCGAATCCTAACCCTAACCCTAACCCTAACCCGAATCCTAACCCTAAACCGAATCCTAACCCTAACCCTAACCCTAACCCTTATCCTAATCCTGACCACAGCCCTAATACTAACCGTAACCCTTACCTGAATCCTAACCCTAACCCTAACCCGATTCCTATCCCTAACCTGAATCCTAACCCTAACCCAAACCCGAACCCTAACCCTATCCCTAACCTTAAACCTATCCCTCACAATAACCCTAACCATAGCCCGAATCCTAACCCTAACCTTAACCCTAACCCTAAACCTAACCCAAATCCTTACCCTAACCCAAATCCTAACACTAACCCTAACCCTTAACCGAATCCTAACCCTTAACTGAATCCTAACCCTAACCCAAATCCTAACCCAAACCCTAACCCTAACCCTAACCCGAATCCTAATACTAACCCTAACCCTAACCCTAATCCTAACATTAAACCTAAACCTTTGTGGGCGGCACGGTGGCACAGTGGTTAGCACTGCTGCCTCACAGCGCCAGAGACCCGGGTTCAATTCCCGACTCAGGCGACTGACTGTGTGGAGTTTGCACGTTCTCCCCGTGTCTGCGTGGGTTTCCTTCGGGTGCTCCGGTTTCCTCCCACAGTCCAAAGATGTGCAGGGCCAGGTGAAATGGCCATGCTAAATTGCCCATAGTGTTAGGTAAAGGGGTAAATGTAGGGGTATGGGTGGGTTACGCTTCGGCGGGTCGGTGTGGACTTGTTGGGCCGAAGGGCCTGTTTCCACACTGTAAGTAATCTAATCTAATCTAATCCTAACCACAACCCTAATCCTAACCCTAACCCGAATCCTAACCCTAACCCGAGTCATAACCCTAACTGTAACCCTGACCCGAATCCTAACCCTAATCCTAATCCTAACCCTAACTGTAACCCTGACCCTAACCCTAACCCTAATCCGAATCCTAACCCTAACGCGAATCCTAACCCTAACCCTAACCCGAATCCTACCCCTAACCCGAATCCTAACCCTAACGCTAACCCTAACCCGAATCCTAATCCTAATCCTAATCCTAACCCTAACCCTAACCCTAACCTTAACCATAACCCTAACCCGAATCCTAACACTAACTCTAACTCTAACCCGAATCCTTAACCTAACCCAAATCCGAACACTAACACTAATCTTTACCCGAATCCTAACCCTAACCCGAATCCTAACCCGAATCCTAACCCTTATTCAAATCCTAACCCTAACCCGAATCCTAATGGTAACCCGAATCCTAACCCTAACCCTATCCCGAATCCTAACTCTAACATAGAACATAGAACATAGAAGAATACAGCGCAGTACAGGCCCTTTGGCCCTCGATGTTGCGCCGATCCAAGCCCACCTAACCTATACTAACCCACTATCCTCCATATACCTATCCAATGCCCGCTTAAATGCCCATAATGAGGGAGAGTCCACCACTGCTACTGGCAGGGCATTCCATGAACTAACGACTCGCTGAGTGAAGAACCTACCCCTAACTTCAGTCCTATATCTACCCCCCCTTAATTTAAAGCTATGCCCCCTTGTAATACCCGACTCCATACGCGGGAAAAGGTTCACACTGTCAACCCTATCTAACCCCCTAATCATCTTGTACACCTCAATCAAGTCACCCCTAAACCTTCTTTTCTCTAATGAAAACAGCCCCAAGTGTCTCAGTCTTTCCTCATACGATCTTCCTTCCATACCAGGCAACATCCTGGTAAACCTCCTCTGCACCCGTTCCAGTGCCTCCACATCCTTCCTATAGTATGGCGACCAAAACTGCACACAATATTCCAGATGCGGCCGCACCAGAGTCTTATACAACTGCATCATGACCTCAGGACTCCGGAACTCAATTCCTCTACCAATAAAAGCCAGTACGCCATATGCCTTCCTCACCGCACTATTTACCTGGGTGGCAACTTTCAGAGATCTGTGTACATGGACACCAAGATCCCTCTGCTCATCCACACTACCAAGTATCCGACCATTAGCCCAGTACCCCATCTTTTTGTTATTCTTCCCAAAGTGAATCACCTCACACTTAGCTACATTGAATTCCATTTGCCACCTTTCTGCCAAGCTCTGCAGCTTCTCTATATCCTGCTGTAACCTGCCACATCCTTCCTCACTGTCAACAACTCCTCCGACTTTCGTATCATCCGCAAACTTGCTCACCCAACCTTCTAACCCCTCTTCCAGGACATTTATAAAAATGACAAACAGCAATGGTCCCAAAACAGATCCTTGCGGAACACCGCTAGTGACGGCACTCCATGAAGAAACTTTGCCATCAACTACTACCCTCTGTCTTCTTCCATCCAGCCAATTCCTAATCCAAACCTCCAACTCACCCTCAATGCCATATCTCCGTATTTTCTGCAGTAGCCTACCATGGGGAACCTTATCAAACGCCTTACTAAAATCCACATATACCACATCTACCGTTTTCCCCTCATCAACCTCCTTCGTCACCTTTTCAAAGAATTCAATAAGGTTTGTGAGGCACGACCTGCCCTTCACAAAACCATGCTGACTATCCTTGATCACATTATTCCTATCCAGATGTGCATAAATCCTATCCCTTACAATTCTCTCTAAGACTTTGCCCACAACAGAAGTGAGACTCACCGGCCTATAGTTACTAGGGTTATCCCTACTCCCCTTTTTGAACAAGGGAACCACATTTGCTATCCTCCAGTCTTCTGACACTACTCCTGTAGACAAAGAGGACATAAAAATCAAGGCCAATGGCTCTGCAATCTCCTCCCTTGCTTCCCAGAGAATCCTAGGATAAATGCCATCAGGCCCAGGGGACTTATCTATTTTCACCTTTTCCAGGATTTCCAACACCTCTTCTCTACATACCTCAAAGCCATCCATTCTACTTATTTGTGACTCAGTATTCATATCGACGACAATGCCCTGTTCCTGAGTAAATACTGAAGAAAAGTATTCATTCAGTATCTCCCCAATCTCTTCTGCCTCCACACGCAACTTCCCACGACTATCCATGACTGGATAACCCTAACCCTAACCCTAACCCGAATCCTAACCATAACGCGAATCCTAACCCTAACCCTAACCCTAACCCGAATCCTAACTCAAACCCTAACACGAATCCTAACCCTAACCCGAATCCTAACCCTAACCCTAACCCTAACCCTTACCAGAATCCTAACCCTAACCCGAATCCTAACCCTAACCCTAACCCTAACCCTAACCCTAACCCTAACCCTAACCCTAACCCTAACCCTATCGCCCTAACCCTAACCCGAATCCTAACTCAAACCCTAACCCGAATCCTAACCCTAACCCGAATCCTAACCCTAACCCTAATCCTAACTACAATCCTAATCCCAACCCTACCCCGAATCCTAACCCTAACCAAAACCCTAACCCGAATGCTAACCCTAACCCGAATCCCAACCCTAACCCGAATCCTAAACCTAACCCTACCCCTAACCAAAATCCTAAACCTAACCCGAATCCTAACACTAACCCTAACCCTAACCCTAACCCTAACCCGAATCCTAACTCGAACCCTAACCCTAACCCTAACCCTATCCTAGCACTAACCCTAACCCAACCCCTAACCCTGACCCGAATCCTAACCCTAACCTTAACCCTAACCTGAATCCTAACCCTAACCCGAATCCTAACCCTAACACTACCCCTAACCCAAATCCTAACCCTAACCTGAATCCTAACACTAACCCTAATCCTAACCCTTACCTGAATCCTCCCCCTCCCCCGAAGCCTAACCCTAACCCTAACCCTAACCCTATCCTAACCCTAACCCTAACCCTAACCCTAACACTAACACAAATCCTAAGCATAACCCTAACCCTAACCCGAATCCTAACACTAACCCGAATCCTAACACTAACCCTACCCCTAACCCAAATCCTAACCCTATTCCGAATCCGAACCCAACCCTAACCCTAACCCGAATCCTAAACCTAACCCGAATCCTAACCCTAACCCTAACCCTAATCCAAATCCTAACTCTAACCCTAACCCTAACCCTATCCCTATCATAACCCTAACCCTAACCCTAACCAAAACCCTAACCCTAACCCGAATCCTAACCCTAACACTAACCCAAACCAGAATCATAACCCTAACCTGAATCCTAACCCTAACCCTAAACCTATCCCGAACCCGAATCCTAACCGTATCCCTAACCGTAAGGCGAGCCCTAACACTAACCCTTACCCAAACCTTATCCTAACCCTAACCCTAACCGTAACCCTAACCCGAATCGAAACCCTAACCCTAAAACTAACCCGAATCCTTACCCTAACCCGAATCCTAACACTAAACCTAACCCTAACCCGAATCCTAACCCTAAACTGAATCCTATCCCGAATCCTAACCCTTACCCTAATCCTGACCACAGCCCTAATACTAACCCTAACCTTAACCCGAATCCTAACCTTAACCCAAATCCTAACCCTAAATCTAACCCTGACCTGAATCCTAACCCTAAGCCGAGTCCTAACCCAAACCCTAATCATAACGCGAATCCTAACCCTAACCCTAACCCTAACCCGATTCCTATCCCTAATCGGAATCCTAACCCTAACCCGAATCCTAACCCTAAACCTAAACCTATCCCGAACCCTAATCCTAACCGATTGCCTAACCGTAAGCCTAGCCCTAACACTAACCCTAACCCTAACCCTATCTCTAACCCTAAACCTAACCCCAACCCTAACCTTATCCTAACTGTAACCCTAACTGTAACCCTAACCCGAATCGAAACCCTAACCCTAACACTAACCCGAATCCTTATCCTAACCCGAATCCTAACACTAAACCTAACCCTAACCCGAATCGTAACCCTAACCCGAATCCTAACCCTAACCCTAACCCTAACCCTAACCCGAACCCTAACCCTAACCCGAATCCTAACCCTAAACCGAATCCTAAGCCTAACCCTAACCCTTACCCTAATCCTGACCACAGCTCTAATACTAACCCTAACCCTAACCCGAATCCTAACCCTAACCCAAATCCTAACCCTAAATCTAACCCTGACCAGAATCCTAACCCAAAGCCGAGTCCTAACCCAAACCCTAACCATAACGCGAATCCTAACCCTAACCCTAACCCTAACCCGATTCCTATCCCTAACCTGAATCCTAACCCTAACCCAAACCCGAACCCTAACCCTATCCCTAACACTAAACCTAACCCTAACAATAACCCTAACCATAGCCCGAATCGTAACCCTAACCCTAAACCTAAACCTAACCCAAATCCTTACCCTAAACCAAATCCTAACACTAACCCTAACCCTTAACCGAATCCTAACCCTTAACTGAATCTTAACCCTAAACCAAATTCTAACCCTAACCCTAACTCTAACCCTAACCCAAATCCTAACCCTAACCTTAATCCTAACCCTAATCCTAACATTAAACCTAATCCTAACCACAACCCTAATCCGAATCCTAACTCTAACCCTAACCCTAACCCTATCCCTATCATAACCCTAACCCTAACCCTAACCCAAACCCTAACCCTAACCCGAATCCTAACCCTAACACTAACCCAAACCAGAATCCTAACCCTAATCCTAACATTAAACCTAATCCTAACCACAACCCTAATCCGAATCCTAACTCTAACCCTAACCCTAACCCTATCCCTATCATAACCCTAACCCTAACCCTAACCCAAACCCTAACCCTAACCCGAATCCTAACCCTAACACTAACCCAAACCAGAATCCTAACCCTAACCCGAATCCTAACCCTAACCCTAAACCTATCCCGAACCCGAATCCTAACCGTATCCCTAACCGTAAGCCGAGCCCTAACACTAACCCTTACCCAAACCTTATCCTAACCCTAACCCTAACCGTAACCCTAACCCGAATCGAAACCCTAACCCTAACACTAACCCGAATCCTTACCCTAACCCGAATCCTAACACTAAACCTAACCCTAACCCGAATCCTAACCCTAAACTGAATCCTATCCCGAATCCTAACCCTTACCCTAATCCTGACCACAGCCCTAATACTAACCCTAACCTTAACCCGAATCCTAACCCTAACCCAAATCCTAACCCTAAATCTAACCCTGACCTGAATCCTAACCCTAAGCCGAGTCCTAACCCAAACCCTAATCATAACGCGAATCCTAACCCTAACCCTAACCCTAACCCGATTCCTATCCCTAATCGGAATCCTAACCCTAACCCGAATCCTAACCCTAAACCTAAACCTATCCCGAACCCTAATCCTAACCGATTGCCTAACCGTAAACCTAGCCCTAACACTAACCCTAACCCTAACCCTATCTCTAACCCTAACCCTAACCCCAAACCTAACCTTATCCTAACCGTAACCCTAACCGTAACCCTAACCCGAATCGAAACCCTAACCCTAACACTAACCCGAATCCTTATCCTAACCCGAATCCTAACACTAAACCTAACCCTTTCCCGAATCATAACCCTAACCCGAATCCTAACCCTAACCCTAACCCTAACCCTAACCCTAACCCGAATCCTAACCCTAAACCGAATCCTAAGCCTAAACCTAACCCTTACCCTAATCCTGACCACAGCTCTAATACTAACCCTAACCATAGCCCGAATCCTAACCCTAACCCTAAACCTAAACCTAACCCAAATCCTTACCCAAAACCAAATCCTAACACTAACCCTAACCCTTAACCGAATCCTAACCCTTAACTGAATCTTAACCCGAAACCAAATCCTAACCCTATCCCTAACTCTAACCCTAACCCAAATCCTAACCCTAACCTTAACCCTAACCCTAATCCTAACATTAAACCTAATCCTAACCCTAACCCTAAACCTAAACCTAACCCAAATCCTTCCCCAAAACCAAATCCTAACACTAATCCTAACCCTAAACCGAATCCTAACCCTAACCCGAGTCATAATCCTAACTGTAACCCTGACCCGAATCCTAACCTCAACCCAAATCCTAACCCTAACACTAATCTTAACGCGAATCCTAACCCTAAACCTTACCCTAACCCGATTCCTAACCCTAACCCGAATCTAACCCTAACCCGAACCCTAACCCTAATCGTAACCCTAACCCGAATACTAACCCTAACCCTAACCCTAACCCTAACCCGAATCCAAACCCTAACCCGAGTCATAACCGTAACTGTAACCCTGACCCGAATCCTAACCATAATCCTAATCCTAACCCTAACTGTAACACTGACCCTAACCCTAACCCTAACCCGAATCGTAACCCTAACGCGAATCCTATCCCTAACCCTAACCCTAACCCTAACCCTAACCCTAACCCTAACCTGAATCCTAACCCTAACCCGAATCCTAACCCTAACACTAACCCTAACCCTAATCCTAACCCTAACCCTAATCCTAATCACAACCCTAATCCTAACCGTAACCCTAACCCTAACCCTAATCTTAACGCGAATCCTAACACTAACCCGAACCCTAACCCTAACCCTAACCCTAACCCGAATCCTAATGCTAACCCTAACTCTAACCCGAATCCTAACCACAATCTAATCCTAACCATAACGCCAATCCTAACCCTAACCCAAACCCAAAACTTAACCCTAACCCTAACCCTAACCCTAACTCGAATCCTAACCCTAAACCGAATCCTAACCCTCACCCTAATCCTAACCCTAACCCGAATCCTACCCGAACCCTAACCCGAATTCTAAACCCGAACCCGAGTCATAATCCTAACTGTAACCCTGACCCGAATCCTAACCTCAACCCAAATCCTAACCCTAACACTAATCTTAACGCGAATCCTAACCCTAAACCTTACCCTAACCCGATTCCTAACCCTAACCCGAATCTAACCCAAACCCGAACCCTAACACTAACCCGAATCCTAACCCTAACCCTAAACCTAAACCTAACACTAACACAAATCCTAAGCATAACCCTAACCCTAACCCGAATCCTAACGCTAACCTGAATCCAAACACTAACCCTACCCCTAACCCAAATCCTAACCCTAACCCGAATCCGAACCTAACCCTAACCCTAACCCTAACCCGAATCCTAACTCTAACCCTAACACTAACCCTATCCCTATCATAACCCTAACCCTAACCCAAACCCTAACCCTAACCCGAATCCTAACCCTAACACTAACCCAAACCTGAATCCCATCCCTAACCCGAATCCTAACCCTATCCCTAAACCTATCCCAAAACCTAATCCTAACCGTATCCCTAACCGTAAGCCTAGCCCTAACACTAACGCTAACCCTAACCCTATCTCTAACCCTAAACCTAACCCCAACCCTAACCTTATCCTAACCCTAACCCTAACCGTAACCCTAACCCGAATCGAAACCCTAACCCTAACACTAACCCGAATCCTTATCCTAACCCGAATCCTAACACTAAACCTAATCCTTACCCGAATCGTAACCCTAACCCGAATCCAAAAACGAACCCTAACCCTTACCCGAATCCTAACCCTAACCCTAACCCTAACCCTAACCCTAACCCTAACATGATTCCTAACCCTAACCCAAATCTAACCCAAACCCAAACCCTAACCCTAATCCTAACCCTAACCCGAATCCTATCCCTAACACTAACCGTAACCCGAATCCTAACCCTAACCCTAACCCAAAATTTAACCCTAATCCTAACCCTAACCCTCATCCTAACAACAAACCTAATCCTAACCATAACCCGAATCCTAACCCTAACCAAAACCCTAACCCGTAACCTATCCCTAACCCGAAACCTAATACTAACTCTAACCCTGATCCGAATCCTATCCCTAACCCGAATCCTAACCCTAACCCTAACCATAACGCGAATCCTAACCCTAACCCTAACGCTAACACTAACCTAACCCTAACCCTAATCCTAATGCTAACCCTAACTCTAACCCGGATCCTAACCACAATCCTAATCCTAACCATAACGCCAATCCTAACCCTAACCCTAACCCTATCTCTAACCCTAACCCTAACCCCAACCCTAACCTTATCCTAACCCTAACCCTAACCGTCACCCTCACCCGAATCGAAACCCTAACCCTAACACTAACCCGAATCCTTATCCTAACCCGAATCCTAACACTAAATCTAACCATTACCCGAATCGTAACCCTAACCCGAATCCTAACCCTAACCCTAACCCTAACCCGAATCCTAAACCTAAACCGAATCCTAACCCTAACCCTAACCCTAACCCTTACCCTAATCCTGAACACAGCCCTAATTCTAACCTTAACCCTAACCCGAATCCTAACCCTAACCCAAATCCTAACCCTAAATCTAACCCTGAACTGAAACCTAATCCTAAACCGAGTCCTAACCCAAATCCTAACCATAACGCGAATCCTAACCCTAACCCTAACCCTAACCCGATTCCTATCCCTAACCTGAATCCTAACCCTAACCCAAACCCGAACCCTAACCCTATCCCTAACCCTAAACCTAACCCTAACAATAACCCTAACCATAGCCCGAATCCTAACCCTAACCCTAACCCTAAACCTAACCCAAATCCCTACCCTAACCCAAATCCTAACACTATCCCTAACCCTTAACTGAATCCTAACCCTTAACCGAATCCTAACCCTAACCCAAATCCTAATCCTAATCCTAACCCTAACCCTAACCCTAACCCAAACCCGGATCCTAACCCTAACCCTAACCCTAACCCTAATCCTAACATTAAACCTAATCCTAACCACAACCCTAATCCTAACCCTAACCCGAATCCTACCCTAACCCTAACCCGAATTCTAAACCCTAACCCGAGTCATAATCCTAACTGTAACCCTGACCCGAATCCTAACCTCAACCCAAATCCTAACCCTAACACTAATCTTAACGCGAATCCTAACCCTAAACCTTACCCTAACCCGATTCCTAACCCTAACCCGAATCTAACCCAAACCCGAACCCTAACACTAACCCGAATCTTAACCCTAACCCTAAACCTAAACCTAACACTAACACAAATCCTAAGCATAACCCTAACCCTAACCCGAATCCTAACGCTAACCTGAATCCTAACACTAACCCTACCCCTAACCCAAATCCTAACCCTAACCCGAATCCGAACCTAACCCTAACCCTAACCCTAACCCGAATCCTAACTCTAACCCTAACACTAACCCTATCCCTATCATAACCCTAACCCTAACCCAAACCCTAACCCTAACCCGAATCCTAACCCTAACACTAACCCAAACCTGAATCCCATCCCTAACCCGAATCCTAACCCTATCCCTAAACCTATCCCAAAACCTAATCCTAACCGTATCCCTAACCGTAAGCCTAGCCCTAACACTAACGCTAACCCTAACCCTATCTCTAACCCTAAACCTAACCCCAACCCTAACCTTATCCTAACCCTAACCCTAACTGTAACCCTAACCCGAATCGAAACCCTAACCCTAACACTAACCCGAATCCTTATCCTAACCCGAATCCTAACACTAAACCTAATCCTTACCCGAATCGTAAGCCTAACCCGAATCCTAACGCTAACCCTAACCCTAACCCGAATCCTAACCCTAAACCGAATCCTAACCCTAACCCTAACCGTAACCCTTACCCTAATCCTGACCACAGCCCTAATACTAATCCTAACCAGAATCCTAACCCTAACCCAAATCCTAACCCTAAATCTAACCCTGACCAGAATCCTAAGCCTAAGGCGAGTCCTAACCCAAACCGTAACCATAACGCGAATCCTAACCCCAACCCTAACCCTAACCCGATTCCTATCCCTAACCTGAATCCTAACCCTAACCCAAACTCCAACCCTAACCCTATCCCTAACCCTAAACCTAACCCTAACAATAACACTAACCATAGACCGAATCCTAACCCTAACCCTAACCCTAAACCTAACCCAAATCCTTACCCTAACCCAAATCCTAACACTAACCCTAACCCTTAACCGAATCCTAATCCTGAACTGAATCCTAACCCTAACCCAAATCCTAACCCTAACCCTAACCCTAACCCTAATCCTAACATTAAACCTAATCCTAACCACAACCCTAATCCTAACCCTAACCCGAATCCTAACCCTAACCCTAACCCGAATTCTAAACCTAACCCGAGTCATAATCCTAACTGTAACCCTGACCCGAATCCTAACCCTAACCCAAATCCTAACCCTAACACTAATCTTAACGCGAATCCTAACCCTAAACCTTACCCTAACCCGATTCCTAACCCTAACCTGAATCTAACCCAAACCCGAACCCTAACACTAATCCTAACCCTAACCCGAATCCTAACCCTAACCCCACCCCTAACCCGAATCCTAACCCTAACCCAAGTCATGAACCTAACTGTAACCCTGACCCGAATCCTAACCCTAATCCTAATCCTAACCCTAACTGTAACCCTGACCCTAACCCTAACCCTAACCCGAATCCTAACCCTAACGTGAATCCTAACCCTAACCCTAACCCTAATCCTAACCCTAACCCTAATCCTAATCACAACCCTAATACTAACCCTAACCCTAACCCTAATCTTAACGCCAATCCTAAACCTAACCCGAATCCTAACCCGAATCCTAACCCTAACCCGAATCCTAACCCTAATCCTAATCTTAACGCGAATCCTAACGCTAACCCTAACACGATTCCTAACCCTAACCCAAATCTAACCCAAACCCGAACCCTAACCTTAATCCTAACCCTAACCCGAATCCTATCCCTAACACTAACCGTAACCCGAATCCTAACACAAACCCTAACCCAAAACTTAACCCTAATCCTAACCCTAACCCTCATCCTAACAACAACCCTAACCTTATCCTAACCCTAACCCTAACCGTAACCCTAACCCGAATCGAAACCCTAACCCTAACACTAACCCGAATCCTTATCCTAACCCGAATCCTAACACTAAACCTAACCCTTACCCGAATCCTAACCCTAACCCTAACCCTAACCCGAATCCTAACCCTAAACCGAATCCTAACCCTAACCCTAACCCTAACCCTTACCCTAATCCTGACCCTAACCCAAATCCTAACCCTAAATCTAACCCTGACATGAATCCTAACCCTAAGCCGAGCCCTAACCCAAACCCTAACCATAACGCGAATCCTAACCCTAACCCTAACCCTAACCCGATTCCTATCCCTAACCTGAATCCTAACCCTAACCCAAACCCAAACCCTAACCCTATCCCTAACCCTAAACCTAACCCTAACAATAACCCTAACCATAGCCCGAATCCTAACCCTAACCCTAACCCTAAACCTAACCCAAATCCCTACCCTAACCCAAATCCTAACACTATCCCTAACCCTTAACTGAATCCTAACCCTTAACCGAATCCTAACCCTAAATCTAACCCTGACATGAATCCTAACCCTAAGCCGAGCCCTAACCCAAACCCTAACCATAACGCGAATCCTAACCCTAACCCTAACCCTAACCCGATTCCTATCCCTAACCTGAATCCTAACCCTAACCCAAACCCAAACCCTAACCCTATCCCTAACCCTAAACCTAACCCTAACAATAACCCTAACCATAGCCCGAATCCTAACCCTAACCCTAACCCTAAACCTAACCCAAATCCCTACCCTAACCCAAATCCTAACACTATCCCTAACCCTTAACTGAATCCTAACCCTTAACCGAATCCTAACCCTAACCCAAATCCTAATCCTAATCCTAACCCTAACCCTAACCCTAACCCAAACCCGGATCCTAACCCTAACCCTAACCCTAACCCTAATCCTAACATTAAACCTAATCCTAACCACAACCCTAATCCTAACCCTAACCCGAATCCTACCCTAACCCTAACCCGAATTCTAAACCCTAACCCGAGTCATAATCCTAACTGTAACCCTGACCCGAATCCTAACCTCAACCCAAATCCTAACCCTAACACTAATCTTAACGCGAATCCTAACCCTAAACCTTACCCTAACCCGATTCCTAACCCTAACCCGAATCTAACCCAAACCCGAACCCTAACACTAACCCGAATCTTAACCCTAACCCTAAACCTAAACCTAACACTAACACAAATCCTAAGCATAACCCTAACCCTAACCCGAATCCTAACGCTAACCTGAATCCTAACACTAACCCTACCCCTAACCCAAATCCTAACCCTAACCCGAATCCGAACCTAACCCTAACCCTAACCCTAACCCGAATCCTAACTCTAACCCTAACACTAACCCTATCCCTATCATAACCCTAACCCTAACCCAAACCCTAACCCTAACCCGAATCCTAACCCTAACACTAACCCAAACCTGAATCCCATCCCTAACCCGAATCCTAACCCTATCCCTAAACCTATCCCAAAACCTAATCCTAACCGTATCCCTAACCGTAAGCCTAGCCCTAACACTAACGCTAACCCTAACCCTATCTCTAACCCTAAACCTAACCCCAACCCTAACCTTATCCTAACCCTAACCCTAACTGTAACCCTAACCCGAATCGAAACCCTAACCCTAACACTAACCCGAATCCTTATCCTAACCCGAATCCTAACACTAAACCTAATCCTTACCCGAATCGTAAGCCTAACCCGAATCCTAACGCTAACCCTAACCCTAACCCGAATCCTAACCCTAAACCGAATCCTAACCCTAACCCTAACCGTAACCCTTACCCTAATCCTGACCACAGCCCTAATACTAATCCTAACCGGAATCCTAACCCTAACCCAAATCCTAACCCTAAATCTAACCCTGACCAGAATCCTAAGCCTAAGGCGAGTCCTAACCCAAACCGTAACCATAACGCGAATCCTAACCCCAACCCTAACCCTAACCCGATTCCTATCCCTAACCTGAATCCTAACCCTAACCCAAACTCCAACCCTAACCCTATCCCTAACCCTAAACCTAACCCTAACAATAACACTAACCATAGACCGAATCCTAACCCTAACCCTAACCCTAAACCTAACCCAAATCCTTACCCTAACCCAAATCCTAACACTAACCCTAACCCTTAACCGAATCCTAATCCTGAACTGAATCCTAACCCTAACCCAAATCCTAACCCTAACCCTAACCCTAACCCTAATCCTAACATTAAACCTAATCCTAACCACAACCCTAATCCTAACCCTAACCCGAATCCTAACCCTAACCCTAACCCGAATTCTAAACCTAACCCGAGTCATAATCCTAACTGTAACCCTGACCCGAATCCTAACCCTAACCCAAATCCTAACCCTAACACTAATCTTAACGCGAATCCTAACCCTAAACCTTACCCTAACCCGATTCCTAACCCTAACCCGAATCTAACCCAAACCCGAACCCTAACACTAATCCTAACCCTAACCCGAATCCTAACCCTAACCCCACCCCTAACCCGAATCCTAACCCTAACCCAAGTCATGAACCTAACTGTAACCCTGACCCGAATCCTAACCCTAATCCTAATCCTAACCCTAACTGTAACCCTGACCCTAACCCTAACCCTAACCCGAATCCTAACCCTAACGCGAATCCTAACCCTAACCCTAACCCTAATCCTAACCCTAACCCTAATCCTAATCACAACCCTAATACTAACCCTAACCCTAACCCTAATCTTAACGCCAATCCTAAACCTAACCCGAATCCTAACCCGAATCCTAACCCTAACCCGAATCCTAACCCTAATCCTAATCTTAACGCGAATCCTAACACTAACCCAAACACGATTCCTAACCCTAACCCAAATCTAACCCAAACCCGAACCCTAACCTTAATCCTAACCCTAACCCGAATCCTATCCCTAACACTAACCGTAACCCGAATCCTAACACAAACCCTAACCCAAAACTTAACCCTAATCCTAACCCTAACCCTCATCCTAACAACAACCCTAACCTTATCCTAACCCTAACCCTAACCGTAACCCTAACCCGAATCGAAACCCTAACCCTAACACTAACCCGAATCCTTATCCTAACCCGAATCCTAACACTAAACCTAACCCTTACCCGAATCCTAACCCTAACCCTAACCCTAACCCGAATCCTAACCCTAAACCGAATCCTAACCCTAACCCTAACCCTAACCCTTACCCTAATCCTGACCCTAACCCAAATCCTAACCCTAAATCTAACCCTGACATGAATCCTAACCCTAAGCCGAGCCCTAACCCAAACCCTAACCATAACGCGAATCCTAACCCTAACCCTAACCCTAACCCGATTCCTATCCCTAACCTGAATCCTAACCCTAACCCAAACCCAAACCCTAACCCTATCCCTAACCCTAAACCTAATCCTAACAATAACCCTAACCATAGCCCGAATCCTAACCCTAACCCTAACCCTAAACCTAACCCAAATCCCTACCCTAACGCAAATCCTAACACTAACCCTAACCCTTAACTGAATCCTAACCCTTAATCGAATCCTAACCCTAACCCAAATCCTAACCCTAACCCTAACCATAACCCTAACCCGAATCCTAACCCTAACCCTAATCCTAATCCTAACATTAAACCTAATCCTAACCACAATCCTAATCCTAACCCTAACCCGAATCCTAACCCTAACCCTAACCCGAATTCTAACCCTAACCCGAGTCATAATCCTAACTGTAACCCTGACCCGAATCCTAACCTCAACCTAAATCCTAACCCTAACACTAATCTTAACGCGAATCCTAACCCTAAACCTTACCCTAACCCGATTCCTAACCCTAACCCGAATCTAACCCAAACCCGAACCCTAACACTAATCCTAACCCTAACCCGAATCCTAACCCTAACCCTAACCCTAACCCGAATCCTAACCCTAATCCAAGTCATGAACCTAACTGTAACCCTGACCCGAATCCTAACCCTAATCCTAATCCTAACCCTAACTGTAACCCTGACCCTAACCTAACCCTAACCCGAATCCTAACCCTAATGCGAATCCTAACCCTAACCCTAACCCTAACCCTAATCCTAACCCTAACCCTAATCCTAATCACAACCCTAATCCTAACCCTAACCCTAATCCTAATTTTAACGCGAAACCTAACCCTAACCCGAATCCTAACCCGAATCCTAACCCTATCCCGAATCCTAACCCTAATCCTAATCTTAACGCGAATCCTAACGCTAACCCTAACACGATTCCTAACCCTAACCCAAATCTAATCCAAACCCGAACCCTAGCCCTAATCCTAACCCTAACCCGAATCCTATCCCTAACACTAACCGCAACCCGAATCCTAACACTAACCCTAACCCAAAACTTAAACCTAATCCTAACCCTAACCCTCATCCTAACAACAACCCTAATCCTAACCCAAACCCGAATCCTAACCCTAACCAAAACCCTAACCCGTATCCTATCCCTAACCCGAAACCTAATACTAAATCTAACCCTGATCCGAATCCTATCCCTAACCCGAATCCTAACCCTAACCCTAATCATAACGCGAATCCTAACCCTAACCCTGACCCTAACCCTAACCTAACCCTAACCCTAATCCTAATGCTAACCCTAACTCTAACCCGGATCCTAACCACAATCCTAATCCTAACCATAACGCCAATCCTAACCCTAACCCTAAACCTATCTCTAACCCTAACCCTAACCCCAACCCTAACCTTATCCTAACCCTAACCCTAACCATAACCCTAACCCGAATCGAAACCCTAACCCTAACACTAACCCGAATCCTTTCCCTATCCCGAATCCTAACACGAAATCTAACCCTTACCCGAATCGTAACCCTAACCCGAATCCTAACCCTAACCCTAACCCGAATCCTAACCCTAAACCGAATCCTAACCCTAACCCTAACCCTAACCCTAACCCTAATCCAGACCCTAACCCAAATCCTAACCCTAAATCTAACCCTGACCTGAATCCTAACCCTAAGCCAAGCCCTAACCCAAACCCTAACCATAACGCGAATCCTAACCCTAACCCTAACCCTAACCCGATTCCTATCCCTAACCTGAATCCTAACCCTAACCCAAACCCGAACCCTAACCCTATCCCTAACCCTAAACCTAACCCTAACAATAACCCTAACCATATCCCGAATCCTAACCCTAACCCTAACCCTAAACCTAACCCAAATCCCTACCCTAACCCAAATCCTAACACTAACCCTAACCCTTAACTGAATCCGAACCCTTAACCGAATCCTAACCCTAACCCAAATCCTAACCTTAACCCTAACTATAACCCTAACCCGAATCCTAACCCTAACCCTAATCCTAATCCTAACATTAAACCTAATCCTAACCACAACCCTAATCCTAACCCTAACCCGAATCCTAACCCTAACCCGAGTCATAACCCTAACTGTAACCCTGACCCGAATCCTAACCCTAACCCAAAACCTAACCTTAACCCTAACTATAACCCTAACCCGAATCCTAACCCTAACCCTAATCCTAATCCTAACATTAAACCTAATCCTAACCACAACCCTAATCCTAACCCTAACCCAAATTCTAACCCTAAGCCGAGTCATAATCCTAACTGTAACCCTGACCCGAATCCTAACCTTAACCCGAAACCTAACCCTAACCCTAACCCTAACCCTAACCCAAATCCGGTACTGAGGGAGCTCTGCACTGATGGAGGGTCAGTACTGAGGGAGCTCTGCACTGATGGAGGGTCAGTACTGAGGGAGCTCTGTACTGATGGAGGGTCAGTACTGAGGGAGCTCTGTACTGATGGAGGGTCAGTACTGAGGGAGCTCTGCACTGATGGAGGGTCAGTACTGAGGGAGCTCTGCACTGATGGAGGGTCAGTACTGAGGGAGCTCTGCACTGATGGAGGGTCAGTACTGAGGGAGCTCTGCACTGATGGAGGGTCAGTACTGAGGGAGCTCTACTGATGGAGGGTCAGTACTGAGGGAGCTCTGCACTGATGGAGGGTCAGTACTGAGGGAGCTCTGTACTGATGGAGTGTCGATACTGAGGGAGCTCTGTACTGATGGAGGGTCAGTACTGAGGGAGCTCTGTACTGATGGAGGGTCAGTACTGAGGGAGCTCTGCACTGATGGAGTGTCGCTACTGAGGGAGCTCTGTACTGATGGAGGGTCAGTACTGAGGGAGCTATGCACTGATGGAGGGTCAGTACTGAGGGAGCACTGCACTGATGGAGGGTCAGTACTGAGGGAGCTCTGTACTGATGGAGGGTCAGTACTCAGGGAGCTCTGTACTGATGGAGGGTCAGCACTGAGGGAGCTCTGTACTGATGGAGGGTCAGTACTGAGGGAGCTCTGTACTGATGGAGGGTCAGTACTGAGGGAGCTCTGCACTGATGGAGGGTCAGTACTGAGGGAGCTCTGTACTGATGGAGGGTCAGTACTGAGGGAGCTCTGCACTGATGGAGGGTCAGTACTGAGGGAGCTCTGTACTGATGGAGGGTCAGTACTGAGGGAGCTCTGTACTGATGGAGGGTCAGTACTGAGGGACTCTGTACAGATGGAGGGTCAGTACTGAGGGAGCTCTGTATTGATGGAGGTTCAGTACTGAGGGAGCTCTGTACTGATGGAGGGTCAGTACTGAGGGAGCTCTGCACTGATGGAGGGTCAGTATTGAGGGAGCTCTGCACCGATGGAGGGTCAGTACTGAGGGAGCTCTGCACTGATGGAGGGTCGGTACTCAGCGAGCTCTGTACTGATGGAGGGTCAGTACTGAGGGAGCTCTGCACTGATGGAGGGTCAGTACTGAGGGAGCTCTGCACTGATGGAGGGTCAGTACTGAGGGAGCTCTGCACTGATGGAGGGTCAGTACTGAGGGAGCTCTGCACTGATGGAGGGTCAGTACTGAGGGAGCTCTGTACTGATGGAGGGTCAGTACTGAGGGAGCTCTGTACTGATGGAGGGTCAGTACTGAGGGAGCTCTGCACTGATGGAGGGTCAGTACTGACGGTGCTCTGAACTGATGGAGGGTCAGTACTGAGGGAGCTCTGCACTGATGGAGGGTCAGTACTGAGGGTGCTCTGTACTGATGGAGGGTCAGTACTGAGGGAGCTCTGCACTGATGGAGGGTCAGTACTGAGGGAGCTCTGTACTGAGGAGGAACAGGAATGGATGTTGCAGATTCTGGGATTTAGATGTTTCAGCAAGAACAGAGATGATGCTAAAAGTTGGGGGGCGGGGGGGGGTATGGGGGTGGCATTGTTATTCAAGAGCAATATTACAATAGCTGAAAGAATGTTTGACGAGTCATCCAATGAGGTAGTATGGGCTGAGGTTAGAAACAGGAAAGGAGAGGTCACCCTGTTGGGAGTTTTCTGTAGGCCTCTGAAATGTTCCAGGGATGCAAAGGAAAGGAGAGCAAAGATGATTCTGGATAGGAGCAAAAGTAACAGGGTAGTTGTCATGGGGGCTTTAACTTAGAACATAGAACAATACAGAGCAGAACAGGCCCTTCGACCCTCAATGTTGTGCCGACCTGTGAACTATTCTCAGCTCATTCTCCTACACTATACCGAAATCATCCATGTGCTTACCTAAGGATTGTTTAAATCTCCCTAATGTGGCTGAGTTGACTACCTTAGCAGGTAGGGCATTCCCCTCTCTGAGTAAAGAACCTGCCCCTGACATCTGTCTTAAATCTATCACCCCTCAATTTGTAGTTATGCCCCCTCGTACACGCTGACATCATCATCCTAGGAAAAAGACTTTCACTGTCTACCTTATCTAATCTAAACTTCCCCAATATTGACGAGAAATACTATAGTTCAAGTAGTTTAGATGGATCAGTTTTTGTCCAATGTGTGCAGGAGGGTTTTCTGACACAGTATGAAGACAGGCCAACAAGGGGCAATGCCATATTGGATTTAGTACTGGGGAATAAACCTGGCCAGGTGTTAGATTTGGAGGTAGGTGAGCACTTTGGTGATAGTGACCACAATTCGGTTATGTTTAGAATAGCAATGGGCAGGGACAGGTATATATCGCAGAGAAGGAGGTATAACTGGGGGAAAGGCAATTATGATGTGATTAGGCAAGATTTAGGATGCATAGAGTGGGGAAGGATACTGTGGGGGATGGACACACTTGAAATGTGGAGCTTATTTAAGGAACAGCTACTGCGGGTCCTTGATAAGTATATACCTGTCAGGCAGGGAGGTAGTTGTTGAGAGAGGGAGCCAAGGTTTACAAAAGACATTGAAGCTCTTGTCAAGAGAAAGAGGAAGGTGTATGTGAGGATGAGGTGTGAACACTCCATTAGGGGCTTGAGAGTTATAAATTAGCCAGAAAAGATCTAAAGAGAGGGCTAAGAAGAGCCTGGAGGGGACATGAGAGTTTGTTGGCAGATAGGATCAAGGAAAACCCTAAGGCCTTCTATAGGTATATCAGGAATAAAAGAATGACAAGAGTAAGATTAGGGCCAATCAAAGAGAGTAGTGGGAAATCGTGTGTGGAATCTAAAGACAAAGGGGAAGCCCTTAATGAATGCTTTTCATCAGGATTCACATTGGAAAAGGGCAATGTTAGTGAGAATACAGAGATACAGGCTACAAGATTAGATGGGATTGCGGTTGACAAAGAGGAGGTTTTAGCTGAAAAATGTGTTGCTGGAAAAGCGCAGCAGGTCAGGCAGCATCCAAGGGCAGGAGAATCGATGTTTCGGGCATAAGCCCTTCTTCAGGAATGAGGAAGGTGTGCCAAGCAGGCTAAGCTAAAAGGTAGGGAGGAGGGACTTGGGGGAGGGGCGTTGGGAATACGAGAGGTGGAAGGAGGTTAAGGGGAAGCTGATAGGCCGGAGAGGGGTTGGGGGCAGAGAGATCGGGAAGAAGATTGCAGGTCAAGAAGGTGGTGCTGAGTCCGAGGGTTGGGAATGAGATAACGTGGGGGGAGGGGAAATGAAGAAACTGGAGAAATCTGTATTCATCTCTTGTGGTTGGAGGGTAACTAGGCAGAAGATGAGGCGCTCTTCCTCCAGGCGTCGTGTTGCCATGGTCTGGCGATGGAGGAGTCCAAGCACCTGCATGTCCTTGGCAGAGTGGGAGGGGGAGTTGAAGTGTTCAGCCACGGGGCGGTTGGGTTGGTTGGTGCGGGTGTCCCAGAGGTGTTCTCTGAAACGTTCCACAAGTAGGCGTCCTGTCTCCCTAATGTAGAGGAGGCCACATCGGGTGCTGCGGATGCAGCAAATGATGTGTGTGGAGGTGCAGGTGAATTTCTGATGGATATGGAAGGATCCCTTGGGGTCTTGGAGGGAAGTGAGGGGGGAGATGTGGGCACAAGTTTTGCATTTCTTGCGGTTGCAGGGGAAGGTGCCGGGAGTGGAGGGTTGGTGGGGGGTGTGGACCTGACGAGGGAGTCGCGGATGGAATGGTCTCTCCGGAACGCTGATAGAGGAGGGGAGGGAAATATATCCTTGGTGGTGGGGTCTGTCTGGAGGTGGCAGAAATGACGAAGGATGATATGATGTATCTGGAGGTTGGTGGGGTGGTAGGTGAGGACCAGTGGGGTTCTGTCCTGGTGGCGATTGGAGGGGCGGGGTTCAGGGGCAGAGGAGCGGGAAGTGGAGGAGATGCGGTGGAGGGCATCGTCGACCACGTCGGGTGGGAAATTGCGGTCTTTGAAGAAGGAGGCCATCTGGGTTGTACGGTATTGGAATTGGTCCTCCTGGGAGCAGATGCGGCGGAGTCGAAGGAATTGGGAATATGGGATGGCGTTTTTACAGGGGGGACGGGTGGGAGGAGGTGTAATCTAGGTAGCTGTGGGAGTCGGTCGGTTTATAGTAAATGTCTGTGTAGAGTCGGTCGCCTGAGATAGAAATGGAGAGGTCTAGGAAGGGGAGGGAGGAATCTGAGACGGTCCAGGTGAATTTGAGGTTGGAGTGGAAGGTGTTAGTAAAGTGGATGAACTGTTCAACCTCCTCGTGGGAGCACGAGGCAGCGCCGATACAGTCATCGATGTAGCGGAGGAAAAGGTGGGGGGTGGTGCCAGTGTAACTGCGGAAGATGGACTGTTCCACATATCCAACGAAGAGGCAGGCATAGCTGGGGCCCATGTGGGTGCCCATGGCTACTCCTTTGGTTTGGAGGATGTGGGAGAATTGGAAAGAGAAGTTGTTCAGGGTGAGGACCAGTTCAGTCAGTCAAAGGAGGGTGTCAGTGGAAGGGTACTGGTTGGTACGGTGGGAAAGGAAGAAGCGAAGGGCTTTGAGGCCTTCGTGATGGGGAATGGAGGTGTATAGGGACTGGATGTCCATGGTGAAGATAAGGCGTTGGGGGCCGGGGAAGTAAAAATCATGGAGGTGGTGGAGGGCGTGGGTGGTGTCCCGAACGTAGGTGGGGAGTTCTTGGACTAAGGGGACAAGACTGTGTCGAGGTCCTGTTCATCCACTTTACTAACACCTTCCACCCTGACTTCAAATTTACCTGGACCGTCTCAGACTCCTCCCTCCCCTTCCTAGACCTCATTCTGCATAGCAAGTATGGACTGACTCATGTGTAAATGTCACGTTTGTACCTCCTTGGAGATCTCTAGATCATGAGGTATGGTAGAGAGATCAAATAGAGTGCGTCCATTTACCATCTGACCAGCTGACAGCCTGAACTTATTGGAGTAGAATTTTCCACTTGCATGTCTAAATGATTTGGATGGTGACCAAACTCTGAAATAAAGGTTACTTATGTCCTGATACAAGTATGTCATATAACATTATGCATGAAATGTCGGACTGAACTGAACAATTTTCATTATTCTTTGTTGAAGTGTTTAGATACCATTTTTAAAAACAATCTTTAATGAAATGTGAGCATCACTGGCAAAACCAGCATTTATAACTCATTCATAATTGCCGAGAAAGCTGTTTGGTGCCAACCACATTGCTGTATGTCTGGAATCAAATGAAGACCAGACCAGATCAGTATAACAGCTGCATGCCCTAAATGACTGTAGACAATGACATGAGATTGTTTGTTAACTGGCAATCTATAATGGTCATAATTCGAATTCTGAGTCCACACACATTTATTGAATTCAAGTTCCACAATCTTCCATGGCATCAGGTCCCCAGAAATTTAGCAGAGACTCTGAAATAATAGTCTGGCAACAATGCCACTAGGCTTCCTGTATGGTTATGTAATTAAAGATGTAGACAATAAGAGATTTAGCTGTTAACATCTGAACTTTCTGAGGCAGAGGAATATAAGTGAAAAAGAGATAATGTCAAAGTTTCACTTTTAGTTTTGAGTAAATAATATGAGAATGAATGACCAAGGAGATTTCAACATTTCCTTCAGTTCTTGCCTAAACTTCCGTTGTGTGGCTGCATAAATACATACATTTGTACATGAACTAAAATACATTAACATGTAACCAGGTTCAGTAGCAATGTAGGCAGGAGCTGTATAATTACCTCAATAATGTACAGTATTTGCGATCCTTGTAGATAAAAAACTCACAGCTGCTGTCAGCCACAGAAGGATAAAACTGCCTGATATAGTGAAGAGTAAAATTATGGACTGCCTTCGGCTCTCCATCTCAGGGTCTTTTTTACCGTTATTTTTGTATCCCCGGATGGCCCTACGAGATCTCGTGGCGATTACAATACGTCTGACAGTCAAACAATTAAATAGGAAGATCAAACAAAATGGAAGCCAAGGGATGAGTATACTTTGTAACCAGGAGAATGTTATACCTAGCGGCGAAGTGAAGAAGTTCAATTGAGCACGACAACCCCACAGAACATGACCAATTATTTGTTCAGGTTCAAATGCAAACCCAAAGGGTATGCTCTCTAGGAACACCAGGGCAGTGGTGACCATTATAACTGTAGCTGCTATCCTCACTCTGCAATACCTTGTTTTCAGCTTCTCACAACATATAGCTACATACCGACCAAACGTGAACACAACAGTGAGCCACACTGCCACTAACAGGCTGGCTGAGTTCATATATTTAAATAACTTACAAACTCCAGTGTAGGAGAAGAAAGGATGTGTAAAGTGTAAACTGAAAATATGATGCACAATTATGCTGAAGATCAAGATCAGAAGAGCTGCAGTTAGCATGGCGACCATATAAGCAGAGGTACAGTCAGATAGGCCGCACTTTCCCCTGGAGAGAATTATCAGTGTCATCAGGTTCACTGTAAATCAAATGGACAAAGAATATCAATGAGATCACTCAGGAAACAAAAATCTATAAATTGTGTAACAAAATATTCAAATGCTTTGTGACTCAGACTTGTGGAGAGTATTATCCATAAAGTGTTGGAAATTATATTATGGAATAATAATGCACTGAGTATTGAAAATTTGGCTTGCTTTCAGCATCCTCAAGTTTTTTTTTCAACTAATGTGTACAACAGCAAAGCGTACAATAGCAGTTGTCATCTTCCTTGGTGACGGGTGGTATGAGATAGAGTCTGATCGCCAAATCAAAGAAGTCTTTTTATCCAAGTATTCGCAACAAAAAAAGAAAAATCCAAGACCATTAAAATTGACCACAACGGTTCCAAAGTTGACTTTTTGAATCATCAGTTTCCGACTTTATGCAAATATGACATACGTCTTCTGGTTCATTGTCCAAATAAAAGTCTGAACAATTTCTCGACAATTCAGTAACTTCACAGAACAAAGACAAGTAGCAAGTTCAACTCACTAATGCCTGAGACTGAACTCAATGCTCTTTAATTCCAGTACCTCACACAGATAGATGGATAGATGAGGCATAAACCATCATGAAAACATAAATGAGACATGAATGTCCAGTTTATTTAAGCTGTCTCCAAGATCCATGCTATCACAAGCACAAAGCATAACAACTTGCTTGTTTTCTGATGATACTGCCCCCAGTACCTGCAAAGAATATTAATTTAATTCTCAAAATTGATATTGTATTCTCTAAGCTTTTAATGATTGGAAGATGAGGGGGCAAACAGAGATTACTGACATCTCTGCCCTGAAGGTTTTGATCACAAACATGGCCCAAAAACACAGTTCAAACTGTGGTCTCTTCCTGGCAGATCTTGTCCCTCCATGAGATTGAAGTTAACTTTCAGTATCTGGAATCTGCTTCAGCATAGCACTGATCTGGCTTTGAAGCATCAACAGGTCACTTCGACTATGAAACAAACTGAAATTAACTTTCAATCCTGGTCTCAAATTCTAATAACAGTTTGTTCATTCTCCATTTAAAAACCAAAGCTGATATTCCGAATCCAAAGGTCACCTTTCAGCTCTCAGCTCACAGTTCATAGCTCCATACTAGGGAGTCAAGAGTCATAGGGATGTACATCACAGTAACAGACCCTTTGGTTCAACCTGCCCATGCTGACCAGGTAATCCGAAATTAATCTAGTCCCAATTGACAGCACTTGGTTAGACCGTTCTTATTGAATGACCTTCCTATTGAAGGACCCATCCAGATGTCTTTTAAATGTTGTATTTGTACTGGCCTCCACCAGTTCCTCTGGCAGCCCTTTCCATATACCACCATGGGTGTGAAAACATTGCTCCGGAGGTATCATTTAAAACATTACCCTCTCAGTTTAAAGTTACGTCCTCTAGTGGGCGGCACGGTGGCACAATGTGGGTGGCACGGTGGCACAGTGGTTAGCACTGCTGCCTCACAGCGCCTGAGACCCGGGTTCAATTCCCGCCTCAGGCGACTGACTGTGTGGAGTTTGCACATTCTCCCGTGTCTGCGTGGGTTTCCTCCGGGTGCTCCGGTTTCCTCCCACAGTCCAAAGATGTGCAGGTCAGGTGAATTGGCCATGCTAAAATGTCTGTAGTGTGAGGTAAGGGGTAAATGTAGGGGTAGGGGTCGGTTGCGCTTCGGCGGGTCGGTGTGGACATGTTAGGCCGAAGGGCCTGTTTCCACACTGTCATGTAATCTAAAAATCTAATCTAGTTTTAGACTCATCTACCCCAAGGAAAACACCTTGACTATTCACTCTACCCGGAGTGAGAAAGTGAGGACTGCAGATGCTGGAGATCAGAGTCAAGATTAGCGTGGTGTTGGAAAAGCACAGCAGCTTACAAAACGATGTTACGTCCACACTTGGAACATTGAGTACAGTTCTGGTCCCCTTATTTTGGGAAGGATGTGGAAGCATTGGAAAAGGTGCAGAGGAGATTTACCAGGATGTTGCCTGGTCTGGAGGGAAGGTCTTATGAGGAAAGGCTGAGAGACTTGAACCTGTTCTCATTGGAAAGGAGAAGGTTGAGAGGGGATTTGACAGAGACACACAAGATGAGCAGAGGATTAGATAGGGTAGACAGTGAAAGTCTTTTTCCTAGGAGGGAACATAACTACAAATTGAGGGGTGATAGATTTAAGACAGATGTCAAAGGCAGGTTCTTTACGCAGAGTGGTAAGAGCATGGAATGTCCTACCTGCTAATGTAGTCAACCCAGCCACATTAGGGAGATTTAAAGAATCCTTAGATAAGCTCATGGATGATGATGGGATAGTGTAGGGGGACGAGCTGAGAATAATTCACAGGTCAGCGCAACATCGAGGGTCGAAGGGCCTGTTCTGCGCTGTATTGTTCTATGTTCTATGTCAGGCAGCATCCAAGGAGCAGGAGAATCGATGTTCGGGCATAAGCCCTTCATCAGGAATGAGGTTTGTGGGCTGGGGGGCTGTGGGATAAATGGGAGTGAGTGGGTTTGTGGGGGAAGGTAGCTGGGAATGTCAGCCTGACATCAGTTGTGAGCCAGTTGTTGGAGGGGAGTCTGAGGGAAAAGGTTCATGAGACGTGCGAAAGGCAAGGGCTGATTAGAGAGAGTCAACATGGCTATGAACATGGGAAGTTGTGATTCACTAACTTGATTAAGTTTCTTGAAGATCCAACAAAGGAGATTGATTGAGGGAGTGTGGTGGATGTTTCCTACATGGACTTCAGCGTGGCATTCGATAAGTTCTGCATGGTACACTGGTTAGCAGGATTAGATGGTATGGATGCCAAGGAGCGCTAGTCATTTCGATAAAAGATTGGTTTGGTAGCAGGACAAAGAAGGTTGTGTTAGAAGGTTGTTTTTCTGACTGAGACCAGCAGTGGGTTCTGCAAGGATCAGTGCCGTGTTTACTGTTTTTTGTTTTGTTTATAAATGACTTGGACATAAATATCAGAGGAATCTTTAGTAAGTTTGCAAATGACACAAAATTCGTTAGTGCAGTGGACAGTAAAGAAGGTTATCTCAGATACAACAGGACATTGACTAGCTGGGCCGATGGTCCGAGTAGTGGCAAATGGAGATTAATTTGGATGAACCTGAGGGTGCATTTCAGTATATCAAATCAGGGGAGGGCTAATACTCTAAATGGTAAGGACCTGGGGAATGTTGCAAAACAAAGAGACCTTGGAATAGAGGTTCACAGTTCCTTGAAAGTCGAATCACAGGAAGCCAGAGAAGTGAAGAAGGAACTTTGTTTTGCTTGTGTTTATGGTCAGTATGTTGAATATAGGAGTTGGGACATCATGCTGTGATTGGTTAGACCAGTTTTTGAGTACTGTCATTGATTTTTGTCTCCCTTCTATCGGAAAAATATCCTTAAACTTGAAAGCATACGGAAAATATTAGATTAGATTACATTACAGTGTGGAAACAGGCCCTTCGGCCCAACAAGTCCACACCGACCCGCCGAAGCGCAACCCACCCATACCCTTACATTTACCCCTGTACCTAACACTACGGGCAATTTAGCGTGGCCAATTCACCTGACCTGCACATCTTTGGACTGTGGGAGGAAACTGGAGCACCCGGAGGAAACCCACGCAGACACGGGGAGAACGTGCAAACTCCACACAGTCAGTCGCCTGAGGCGGGAATTGAACCCGGGTCTCAGGCGCTGTGAGGCAGCAGTGCTAACCACTGTGCCACCGTGCCGCCCACAATTAGCATGTTGCTGGGTTTGGGGGGTTTGAGCTAAAGGGAGACGCTGAATAGTGTAGAGCTATTTTCCCTGGAAGGTCAGAGACTGAGGAGTGACCTCATAGAAGTTTACAAAATCATTAGGGTCACAGATAGGGTGAGCAGTTGATGTCTTATCCCTGGGGTGGGGAGACTACAACTTTTTAGTAGTCACTTTAGGAGTTAGAACAGTGGGAATGGAGTGTTGGGCAGTGGAATGTTCCTCCTGCAGAATGTGGGAAGTAAGGGTCACCACGAGTGTCCCTGCTGAATACATCTGAGGAAAGTGCACCCAACTCCAGCTCCTCGAAAACTCCGTTAGGGAACTGGAGCTGGAGTTGGATGAACTTCGGATCATTCGGGAGACAGAGAGGTTATTGACAGGACTTAGAGAGGTAGTCACTCCCAGATAAAAGAAAAAGACAGATGGGTGACAGTTAGGGAACAGAAAGGGAACCGGCAGGCAGTGCAGGGATCCCCTGTGGCCATTCCCCTCAACAATAAGTATACCATTTTGGATACTGTTTGGGGGGGATGACTTACCAGGGGAAAGCAGTGGGGCACAGGGCTGTGGCACAGAGTCTGTCCCTGCTGCTCAGAGGGGAAGGGGGAAGAGGAGCAGAGCATTAGTGATTGGGGACTCGATAGTTAAGGGGACAGATAGGAGGTTCTGTGGGGACGAGAGAGACTCACGGTTGGTGTGTTGCCTCCCGAATGCCAGGGTCCGTGATGTCGCTGATTGTGTTTTGGGAATCCTTTGGGGGGAGGGAGAGCAGCCCCCAGTCGTGGTCCACATTGGCACCAATGACATAGGTCAGAAGAGAGATGGGGACTTGAAGCAGAAATTCGGGAGCTAGAATGGAAGCTTAGAGCTGGGACAAACAGAGTTGTTTTCTCTGGATTGCTGCCTATGCCACACGCTAGTCAGTTGAACATGTGAATACAGGGATGGTGCAGAAGGGAGAGTTTTGGATGCCTGAATAATTGGGGCTCTTTTTGGGGTAGGTGGGACGTCTACAAACAGGATGGTCTTCATCTAAACCAGAGGGGTGCCAATATTCTGGGGGGGAAATTCGCTAAAGCTATTAAGGTGGATTTAAACTAATACAGCAGGGGGATGGGAACCAAAATTGTAGGACAGGTACAGAAGAGGATGAGAGTAGGGAGTTCCAAAATCAATTATCTGACACTGGCAAGCGAGAACCTGGTTTGAAGTGTGTGTACTTCAACGCGAGGAGCATCCGAAATAAAGTGGGTCAACTTGCAGCTTGGGTTGGTACCTGGGACTTTGATGTTGTGGCCATTATGGAGACATGGATAGAGCAGGGACAGGATTGGCTGTTGCAGGTTCCGGGATTTAGATGTTTCAGTAAGAACAGAGAAGATGGTAAAGGAGGGGGAGGTGTGGCATTGTTGATCAGGGACAATATTACAGTTTGGGGATGTTTGGGGACTTGTTAACTGAGGTAGTATGGACTGAGGTTAGGAACAGGAAAGGAGAAGTCACCCTGTTAGGAGTTTTCCATAGGCCTCCAAATAGTCCCAGAGATGTAGAGGAAAGGATAGCAAAGACAGGAGTGAGAGAGGCAGGGTAGTTGTCATGGGGACTTCAACTATCCAAATATTGACTGGGATCACTACAGTACGAGCACTATAGATGGGTCAGTTTTTGTCCAGTGTGCGCAGGTGGGCTTCCTGACACAGTGTGTAGACAGGCCTACAAGGGGCGAAGCCACTTTAGATTTAGTACTGGGTAATGAGCCCGGCCAGGTGTTAGACTTGGAAGTAGGTGAGCGCTTCCAAAAATACGGAGGTATGGCATTGAGGGTGAGTTGGAGGTTTGGATTAGGAGTTGGCTGGATGGAAGAAGACAGAGGGTAGTAGTTGATGGCAAAGGTTCATCTTGGAGTGCCGTCACTAGCGGTGTTCCGCAAGGATCTGTTTTGGGACCATTGCTGTTTGTCATTTTTATAAATGACCTGGAGGAGGGGTTAGAAGGTTGGGTGAGCAAGTTTGCGGATGATACGAAAGTCGGAGGAGTTGTAGACAGTGAGGAAGGACGTGGCAGGTTACAGCGGGATATAGATAAGCTGCAGAACTGGGCAGAAAGGTGGCAAATGGAGTTCAATGTAGCTAAGTGTGAGGTGATTCACTTTGGTAAGAGTAACAAAAAGATGGGGTACTGGGCTAATGATCGGATACTTGGTAGTGTGGATGAGCAGAGAGATCTTGGTGTCCATGTACACAGATCTTTGAAAGTTGCCACCCAGGTAAATAGTGCGGTGAAGAAGGCAAATGGCGTACTGGCTTTTATTGGTAGAGGAATTGAGTTCCGGAGTACCGAGGTCATGTTGCAGTTGTATAAGACTCTGGTGCAGCCGCATCTGGAGTATTGTGTGCAGTTTTGGTCACCATACTATAGGAAGGATGTGGAGACACTGGAACGGGTGCAGAGGAGGTTTACCAGGATGTTGCCTGGTATGATAGAAAGATCGTATGAGGAAAGGCTGAGGCACTTGGGGTTGTTTTCATTGGAGAAAAGAAGGTTTAGGGGTGACTTGATAGAGGTGTACAAAATGATTAGGGGTTTAGATAGGGTCGACAGTGAGAATCTTTTTTCACGTATGGAGTCAGCTATTACAAGGGGGCATAGCTTTAAATTAAGGGGGGTTAGGTATAGGACAGATGTTAGGGGTAGGTTCTTTACTCAGCGAGTCGTGAGTTCATGGAATGCCCTGCAAGTAGCAGTGGTGGACTCTCCCTCATTATGGGCATTTAAGTGGGCATTGGATAGGCATATGGAGGATAGTGGGCTAGTGTAGGTTAGGTGGGCTTGGATCGGCGCAACAGCGAGGGCCGAAGGGCCTGTACTGCGCTGTATTCTTCTATGTTCTATGTTCTATGTTCACTTTGGAGACAGCCATCACAATTCTGTCAGGTTTATTTTAGTGATGGAAATGGATAGGTGTACTCCACTGAGTTACAGCTGGGGGAAGGGAAATTACAATGCAATTAGGAAAGATTTAGGAAGCGTAAAATGGGGAAGGAAACTGCAGAAGATGAGCACAATAAAAATGTGGATCTTACTCAAGGAAAAGCTCCTGTGTGTCCTAGATAAGTATGTACCTGTCAGGCAGGGAGGAAGATATAGAACGCGTGAGCCGTGGTTGACTAAGGAAGTGGTCAAGAAGAAGAAGATGAAGGCTTATGTTAGGACAAAATGTGAAGGCTCAGTTAGGACGCTTGAGGGTTACAAGGTAGCCAGGAAAGACCTAAAGAGAGAGCTCAGAAGAGCCAGGAGGAGACATGAGAAGTTGTTGGCGGATAGGATCAGGGTTAACCCTAAGGCTTTCCATAGGTATGTCAGGAATAAAAGAATGACGAGAGTTAAATTAGGGCCAATCAAGGATAATAGTGGGAAGTTGTGTGTGGAGTCAGAGGAGATAGGGTAAGCACTAAATTTTTCGACAGTGTTCACTACAGAAAATGAAAATGTTGGCGAGGAAGATACAGAGATACTTGCATCTAGACTAGAAGAGATTGAGGTTCACAAGGAAGAGGTATTAGAAACACTGCAGACTGTGAAAATAGACAAGTCCCCTGGGCCTATCCTAGGATCCTCTGGGAAGCAAGGGAAGAGATTGCCAAGCCTTTGGCATTGATCTTCAAATCATCATTGTCTACAGGAATAGTGCCTGAGGACTGGAGGATAGCAAATGTGGCTCCCTTGTTCAAAAAGGGTAGTAGAGACAAACCTGGTAATTACAGACCAGTGAGTCTCACTTCAGTTGTTGGTAAAGTGTTGGAAAAGGTTATAAGAGATAGGATTTATAACCATCTATAAAAGAATAATCTGATCAGGGACAGTCAGCATGGTTTTGTGAAGGGTAGGTCGTGCCAAACGAATCTTATTGAGTTTTTTGACAAAGTGACCAAACAGGTAGATGAGAGTAAACCGGTTGATGTGGTGTATATGGATTTCAGCAAGGCGTTCGATAAGGTTCCCCACAATAGGCTATTATACAAAATGCGGAGGAATGGAATTGTGGGAGACGTAGCAGTTTGGATCAGTTTTTGGCTTGCTGAAAGAAAACAGAGGGTTGTAGTTGATGGAACATGTTCATCTTGG
This sequence comes from Chiloscyllium plagiosum, assembly GCF_037043375.1. Lineage (NCBI taxonomy): Eukaryota > Metazoa > Chordata > Chondrichthyes > Orectolobiformes > Hemiscylliidae > Chiloscyllium > Chiloscyllium plagiosum. Next base: position 64,397,577 of record NW_028270161.1, read on the forward strand.
TGTCCAGTTACTAGCGGCGTACCGCAAGGGTCGGTTTTGGGTCCACTGCTGTTCGTCATTTTTATAAATGACCTGGATGAGGGTGTAGAAAGGTGGGTTAGTAAATTTGCGGATGACACTAAGGTCGGTGGAGTTGTGGATAGTGATGAAGGATGTAGTAGGTTGCAGAGAGACATAGATAGGATGCAGAGCTGGGCTGAGAGGTGGCAAATGGAGTTTAATGTGGACAAGTGTGAGGTGATTCACTTTGGCTGGAGTAATCAGAATGCAAAGTACTGGGCTAATGGTAAGATTCTTGGTAGTGTAGATGAGCAGAGAGATCTCTGTGTTCAGGTACACAGATCCTTGAAAATTGCCACCTAGATTGACAGGGTTGTTAAGAAGGCATACAGTGTTTTGGCCTTTATTAATAGAGGGATTGAGTTCCGGAACCAGGCGGTTATGCTGCAGCTATACAAAGCTTTGATATGGCCACTTGGAGTATTGTGTACAGTTCTGGTCACCGCATTATAAGAAGGATGTGGAAGCTTTGGAAAGGGTGCAGAGGAGATTTACTAGGATGTTGCCTGATATGGAAGGAATGTCTGACAAGGAAAGGCTCAGGGCCTTGAGGCTGTTCTCATTAGAGAGAAGAAGGTTGAGAGGTGACTTAATAGAGACATACAAGATAATCAGATGGTTAGATAGGGTGGACAGGGAGAGCCTTTTTCCAAGTATGGGGACGGCAAACATGAGGGGACACAACTTTAAAGTGAGGGGAGATAGGTATAAGACAGACGTCAGAGGTAGTTTCTTTACTCAGAGAGGAGTAAGGGTATGGAATGCTTTGCCTGCAAAAGTAGTAGATTCGCCAAGTTTAAGTGCATTTAAGTCGTCATTGGACAGGCATATGGACATACATGGAATAGTGTAGGTGGGATGGGCTTCAGATTAGTATGACAGGGCGGTGCAATATCGAGGACCGAAGGGCCTGTACTGCGCTGTATGTTCTATGTTCTATGTAAAGGGCGTAGGTTTAAAGTGAGAGGGGAAGTGTTTAAACGGGACCCTGAGATAAATGTTTTCACACAGTGGGTGCTGTATGGAATGAGCTGCAAGATAAACTGGTGAAGGCTGGGACAATTACGACAGTTAAAAGACACCTGAATGGGGACAAGATTTTAGAAAGATATGGGCCAAATGTTGGTAAACAGGACAAGATTAATTCAATATATCGGTTCAGCATGGATGAGTGGGAATAAAGTGTCTGTTTCCATGGCATATACATCTATGACTCTATGAGGTCTGACTCTCCAGGCGTAGCACCAGGTCCTTTTAGTAACCCGTTGTTTTGTTTAACATCAACGCTCTTCATCTCACACCGACATTGACTTGATCTTTGCAGAATCACAGAATTTGTGCAGCTTGCGGCACTGCAGGAGGCCATTCAAATCATCATGTTGGGACTATCCCATTAAATGCATATCATTATCGAGTGCCAATCATCAGTGTTTTTTTCTCCCTAACCATGCACCTTCCTTTCTCTTTCCCCAATATTCACCCAATGCCCTTTTTAATGCCTTAATTGAAAATGGCAGTGCATTCCAAACTGTGACAACACACAGAGAGCTGTTCTGTTCCTCATTTCATCCTTCATTATTTTGCTGATCACTTTCAATTCCTTCCCTCTTCTTCCTGTGCCTTTTTCCAATGGGAACAACCTCTCCCCATTGAGTGAACTCCTTATTTGGAAAACCATGATGAATTCTCCCTTCAGCCACTTTCTGTCCAAGGTGAACAGTCTCAATGTCTTTGGTCCATCCTCATCATTGACATTCCCATCCCTCACTCATTCTTGTAAATTGCTCCTGTGCTCTCTCCAAAGTGTTCATATTTTCCCTATAACGTAGTAACTGTAGACAGTACTCCAGCTGAAATTCTGATAAGTTTCTTGTATCAGCTCAACATCACCTCCTTGTTCATGCATTCTATGCATTTCCTGAAGAAGGGCTCATGCCCAAAACGTCGATTCTCCTGCTCCTTGGATGCTGTCTGACCTGCTGCGCTTTTCCAGCAACACATTTTCAGCTCTGATCTCCAGCATCAGCAGTCCTCACTTTCTCCATGCATTCTATGCCCCTGCTAATGAAGCCGGGAGTACTGTTATGCCTGACTGACAATGCTTTCCACTGGCCTGCCACTTTCAGTGATCTGTACACAGAAACACACAGATCCCTCTGGTCCTGTACTCCTGAAAACTCCTATGTGACACAAGACTAGCCTCTTTCTCCAGTGTCAGCAGAATCTCTTATTTAGGACCATGAGCATCAAATTGCTTTATAAGCATGGAAGCTGCTGTCGAATGATCTTTGATGAATATCTTCCGTACATCTTGTATATAGTACACACTGCTTAGTGGGTTTTGAGAAGATTTGTAGCTCAGGTTGAGGTTTTGGATGTAAGTTTGCTCACTGAGCTGGAAGGTTCATTTCCAGACGTTTCGTTACCGTACTAGGTAACATCCTCATTGGGCCTCGGGCAAAACAATGCTGAAACTTCCTGCTTTCTGTTAAATGTTTGGGTTCTTTGGGTTGGTGATGTCATTTCCTGTGGTGATGTTATTTCCTGTGGTGAAGTCACTTCCTGTTCCCTTTCTCCAGGGATGATAGATGGGGTCTAACTTGACATGTTTGTTGATAGAGTTCTGGTTGGAATGCCATGCATGTATTACCTCCAACACCTCCTTTCTATAACCCACCGGTAAGAAAGTTGATGAACCTCTGCCCATTTCTTTTCCATGCGAGTATATGTTGGTCTCCATTTCCTCATTAAGACTTTATTTTTAAGATAGTAATATTCCAGGATGCGCTCAGATTTTTTTTAAGCATACTTTTTGATTAGATTAGATTCCCTACAGTGTGGAAACAGGCCCTTTGACCCAGCAAGTCCACACCAACCCTCCAAAGAGTACCCACCCAGACCCATTACCCTAACGAATGGACCATTCACCTGGCCTGCACATCTTTGGGCTGTGGGAAGAAATCAGAGCACCCGGAGGGGGGCCCACGCAGACAATGTGCAAACTCCACACAGACAGTTGCCCGAGGTTGGAATTGAACCTGGGACCCTGGCGCTGTGAGGCAGCAGTGCTAACCACTGAGCCACCGTGCCACCATAGACCTGCTTTAGTTTTCCTTTTTCTGTTGCAGTTTAAATACTTTGTCTGAATTGAAAATATCGACATTCTCCTCCTTTGGTCAAATGTAGTCTTTGATAATTGAACTTCACCTTCCCTATCTTTATTATTTGATTTCACCTCCTGCTTCAGCCTGTGGTTTTGTGACCTCATTATCAGATAGTCAGAAAAATATCCAGGATATACCTCCTGCAATACATCAGTTGCCTGATTTTCCACTGGCTTTGCAAATACAGTCGGAATCACTCCCATCTACAAACCACCTCTATCATTATCAAGGATTAATTGTATTTCTGGAACTGAGAATTTCTTGAGTTCTCCTTCCACCACTTCACAACCTTTCATGGACACTCAAACCTCACTTTGTAAAATGCAACACATCTTTTCTCACCATGAATTCTACATATTACCAGTTTTTCAGAAATTACTTCGAATTAGTTATTTCCTCATCCCTCACCATCAAAGGTGGACTTACTCCTGCACCTCTTAGAATGTTTTACCTACTACTCCTGGCATACATGAGTACCAACGCAAGCCAATTCATTAAAGGGATCCAGTACTTTCTTCTCAACCAACCACTAATCAGGTTGTACAATTTTACATCTTTTTCTTAGCTTCCACTGTGCTTTCCTTTATCACTTCAACAAAATTAAGTAATTACATTCACATCGACATCCACGGGTAAACTGTCTGAAGATCAGAAGCTGGCTAACATTGTACCATTATTGAAGAAATATTGCAGGGAAAGGCTGTAAACTGCACACCAGTGAAACTAACATATTTAATGGATAAGTTGCAAGAAGGGTTTGTGAGAAACAGCAACTACAGGAATTTGGAGAGACAAGGAACCATTTGAAGTAGTCATCATGGCTTTGTGTGTGGAAAATCATGTGTCACAAATTTGCTTGAGTGTTTTGAAGGTTTGGCGAAGAAAGTAGATGAAGGCAGTGCAGTAGATTTTGTCTGTTTTGACTTGAGCGAGGCCTTTGACAAGGGCCTGCAAGTTGGTTGTTGAGGAAGGTTAAATCTCACAGGATCCAGGTAGAGCTAGCCAATTGGATATAAGATTGGCTTGGCAGTAGAAGACCGAGGGTGGTGGTAGATGGTTATTTACAGACTGGAGGCCTGTGACCAGTGTTGTGGCATGGAATTGGTGTTGGGTCCACTGTTGTGTGTCATTTATACAAATGATTTGTATGAAAAGTTTGGAAGTATGGTTAATAAGTTTGTGGATGACAGCAAGATTATTGGTATAATGGACAGTGAAGAAAGCTATCTGGGAATACAGCAAACTCTTGATCAACTTGGCCAGTGGGCTGAGGATTGGCAGACGGAGTTTAATTTCGATAAATGCAAGGTGTTGGTAGGTTAAACCAAGGCAGGACATTGACAGTACAATGTAGGGCTTTGGAGAGTAATAGAGAGCAAAGAGACCCAGAGGTACAGGAACATAGTTCCTGGAAATTGGAGTCACAGGGAGCCAGGGCAGTAAAGAAAGCTTTCAGCATACTAGCTTCCCTTTGTCAGAGCATTGAATATCAGAGTTGGGAGGTCTTGTTGCAGCTGTAGAAGACATTAGTGAGGCCACATTTGGAGGACCGAGCACAGTTCTGGTCACCCTACTATAGGAAGGATATTATTAAACTAGAAACAGTATTGCAAAGATTTACTAGGACGTTACCTGGACTGGAAGGTTTGTGTGGTAAGGAAAGGTTAGATCGGCTGGGCTATTATCTCTGGTGCAGAGGAGACAGAAGGGTGACCTTATAGAGATATAAAATCATGACAGGCATAGATAAGGTCAACAGGCAACTACTTTTCTCCATGAACTGAAGGGCATAGGTTTAAGGTGAGAGAAGAGAAATACAAAAGGGTCCAGAGGGGTGTTTATTTTCACCTCTCAGACTGTGGCAGGTGTCTGGAACAGGCTTTTAAAGGGAGAGGAGAGGAGGGTGTACAAAGGGAGGGGTGGAGGGGAGGGCAAAGGGAGCAGTGGAGGGGAGTACAAAGGGAGGGGTGGAGGTGAATACAAAGGGAGCAGTGGAAGAGAGTACAAAGGGAGGGGTGGAGGTGAGTACAAAGGGAGCAGTGGAGGGGTGTACAAAGGGAGCGGTGGAGGGGAGTACAAAGGGAGCGGTGGAGGGGAGTACAAAGGGAGGTGTGGAGGGGAGTACAAAGGGAGCGGTGGAGGGGAGTACAAAGGGAGTGGTGGAGGGGGGTACAAAGGGAGTGGTGGAGGTGAGTACAAAGGGAGTGGTGGAGGTGAGTACAAAGGGAGTGGTGGAGGTGAGTAGAAAGGGAGCGGTAGAAATGAGTACAAAGGGAGAGGTGCTGGGGAGTACAAAGGGAGTTGTGGAGGGGAGTACAAAGGGAGTTGTGGAGTGGAGTACAAAGGGAGTTGTGGCAATGAGTACAAAGGGAGTTGTGGAGGTGAGTACAAAGGGAGAGGTGGGGGTGAGTACAAAGGGAGTTGAGGAGGGGAGTACAAAGGGAGAGGTGGAGGTGAGTACAAAGGGAGATGAGGAGGGGAGTACAAAGGGAGAGGCGGAAGGGAGTACAAAGGGAGTTGAGGAGGGGAGTACAAAGGGAGTTGTGGAGGGGGGTACAAAGGGAGTTGTGGAGGGGAGTACAAAGGGAGAGGTGGAGGTGAGTACAAAGGGAGTTGAGGAGGGGAGTACAAAGGGAGAGGTGGAGGTGAGTACAAAGGGAGTTGAGGAGGGGAGTACAAAGGGAGAGGCGGAAGGGAGTACAAAGGGAGTTGAGGAGGGGAGTACAAAGGGAGTTGTGGAGGGGGGTACAAAGGGAGTTGTGGAGGGGAGTACAAAGGGAGTTGTCGAGGGGAGTACAAAGGGAGTGGTGGAGGGGAGTACAAAGGGAGTGGTGGAGGGGAGTACAAAGGGACAGGTGGAGGTGAGTACAAAGGGAGTGGTGGAGGGGAGACAAAGGGAGAGGTGGAGGTGAGTACAAAGGGAGCGGTGGAGGTGGAGAGTACAAAGGGAGTGGTGGTGATGAGTACAAAGGGAGTGGTGGTGGTGGAGAGTACAAAGGGAGTGGTGGAGGGGAGACAAAGGGAGAGGTGGAGGTGAGTACAAAGGGAGTGGTGGTGGTGGAGAGTACAAAGGGAGTGGTGGTGGTGGAGAGTACAAAGGGAGTGGTGGAGGGGAGTACAAAGGGAGTTGTGGAGGGGAGTACAAAGGGAGTGGTGAAGGTGAGTACAAAGGGAGTGGAGGAGGGGAGTACAAAGGGAGTTGTGGAGGGGAGTACAAAGGGAGCGGTGGAGGGGAGTACAAAGGGAGCGGTGGAGGGGAGTACAAAGGGAGCGGTGGAGGGGAGTACAAAGGGAGCGGTGGAGGAGAGTACAAAGGGAGCGGTGGAGGTGAGTACAAAGGGAGCGGTGGTGGGGAGTACAAAGGGAGCAGTGGAGGGGAGTACAAAGGGAGCGGTGGAGGAGAGTACAAAGGGAGCGGTGGAGGTGAGTACAAAGGGAGCGGTGGAGGAGAGTACAAAGGGAGCGGTGGAGGTGAGTACAAAGGGAGTTGTGCAGGTGAGTACAAAGGGAGCGGTGGAGGGGAGTACAAAGGAAGTGGTGGAGGAGAATACAAAGAGCGAGGTGGAGGTGAGTACAAAGGGAGAGGTTTTGGGGAGTACAAAGGGAGTTGTGGAGGGGAGTACAAAGGGAGTGGTGGAGGTGAGTACAAAGGGAGTGGTGGTGGTGGAGAATCCAAAGGGAGAGGTGGTGGGGAGGACAATGGGAGAGGTGGAGGTGAGCACAAAGGGAGCAGTGGAGGGGAGTACAAAGGGAGTTGTGGAGGGCAGTACAAAGGGAGCGGTGGAGGGGAATACAAAGGAAGTTGTGGAGGGGAGTAGGAAGGAAGTGGTGGTGGGAGTACAAAGGGAGCAGTGGAGGGGAGTACAAAGGGAGTTGTGGAGGGGAGTACAAAGGGTGTGGTGGAGGGGAGTACAAAGGGAGTGGTGGAGGGGAGTACAAAGGGAGTGGTGGAGGGGAGTACAAAGGGAGTTGTGGAGGGGAGTACAAAGGGTGTGGTGGAGGGGAGTACAAAGGGAGTGGTGGAGGGGAGTACAAAGGGAGTGGTGGAGGGGAGTACAAAGGGAGTGGTGGAGGGGAGTACAAAGGGAGTGGTGGAGGGGAGTACAAAGGGAGCAGTGGAGGGGAGTACAAAGGGAGTTGTGGAGGGGAGTACAAAGGTAGCGGTGGAGGGGAGTACAAAGGGAGCGGTGGAGGGGAGTATAAAGGGAGTGGTGGAGGTGAGTACAAAGGGAGTTATGGAGGGGAGTACAAAGGGAGCGGTGGAGGTGAGTACAAAGGGAGCGGTGGAGGGCAGTACAAAGGGAGCGGTGGAGGGCAGTACAAAGGGAGCGGTGGAGGGCAGTACAAAGGGAGCGGTGCAGGGGAGTACAAAGGGAGTGGTGGAGGTGAGTACAAAGGGAGCGGTGGAGGTGAGTACAAAGGGAGCGGTGGAGGTGAGTACAAAGGGAGCGGTGGAGGTGAGTACAAAGGGAGCGGTGGAGGTGAGTACAAAGGGACCGGTGGAGGTGAGTACAAAGGGAGCGGTGGAGGGGAGTACAAAGGGAGCGGTGGAGGTGAGTACAAAGGGAGCGGTGGAGGGGAGTACAAAGGGAGCGGTGTAGGGCAGTACAAAGGGAGCGGTGGAGGGGAGTACAAAGGGAGCAGTGGAGGGCAGTACAAAGGGAGCGGTGGAGGTGAGTACAAAGGGAGCGGTGGAGGGCAGTACAAAGGGAGCGGTGGAGGGGAGTACAAAGGGAGCGATGGAGGGGAGTTCAAAGGGAGAGGTGGAGGTGAGTACAAAGGGAGAGGTGGAGGTGAGTACAAAGGGAGCGGTGGAGGGCAGTACAAAGGGAGCGGTGGAGGGGAGTACAAAGGGAGCGATGGAGGGGAGTTCAAAGGGAGAGGTGGAGGTGAGTACAAAGGGAGAGGTGGAGGGGAGTACAAAGGGAGCGGTGGAGGGGAGTTCAAAGGGAGAGGTGGAGGTGAGTACAAAGGGAGAGGTGGAGGTGAGTACAAAGGGAAAGGTGGAGGGGAGTACAAAGGGAGTTGTGGAGGTGAGTAGAAAGGGAGCGGTGGAGGGGAGATAAAGGGAGCGGTGGAGGTGAGTACAAAGGGAGCGGTGGAGGTGAGTACAAAGGGAGTGGTGGAGGTGAGTACAAAGGGAGCGGTGAAGGGGTGTACAAAGGGAGCGGTGGAGGGCAGTACAAAGGGAGCGGTGGAGGGGAGTACAAAGGGAGTTGTGGAGGGGAGTACAAAGGGAGCGGTGTTGGGGAGGACAAAGGGAGCGGTGGAGGTGAGTACAAAGGGAGTTGTGGAGGGGAGCACAAAGGGAGAGGTGGAGGTGAGTACAAAGGGAGAGGTGGAGGTGAGTACAAAGGGAGTGGTGGAGGGGAGTACAAAGGGAGTGGTGGAGGAGAGTACAAAGGGAGAGGTGTTGGGGAGTACAAAGGGAGTTGTGGAGGTGAGTACAAAGGGAGCGGTGGAGGGGAGTACAAAGGGAGTGGTGGTGGAGGGGAGTACAAAGGGAGTGGTGGAGGGGAGTACAAAGGGAGTGGTGGAGGTGCGTACAAAGGGAGTTGTGGAGGGGAGTACAAAGGGAGCGGTGGTGGGGAGTACAAAGGGAGTTGTGGAGGGGAGTACAAAGGGAGTGGTGGCAATGAGTACAAAGTGAGTTGTGGAGGGAAGTACAAAGGGAGTGGTGGAGGGGAGTATAAAGGGAGCGGTGGAGGGGAGTACAAAGGGTGTGGTGGAGGGGAGTACAAAGGGAGCAGTGGAGGGGAGTACAAAGGGAGTTGTGGAGGGGAGTACAAAGGGAGCGGTGGAGGTGAGTACACAGGGAGCGGTGGAGGGCAGTACAAAGGGAGCGGTGGAGGGCAGTACAAAGGGAGCGGTGCAGGGGAGTACAAAGGGAGTGCTGGAGGTGAGTACAAAGGGAGCGGTGGAGGTGAGTACAAAGGGAGCGGTGGAGGGGAGTACAAAGGGAGCGGTGGAGGGGAGATAAAGGGAGCGGTGGAGGTGAGTACAAAGGGAGTGGTGGAGGTGAGTACAAAGGGAGCGGTGAAGGGGAGCACAAAGGGAGCGGTGGAGGAGAGTACAAAGGGAGCGGTGGAGGGGAGTACAAAGGGAGTTGTGGAGGGGAGTACAAAGGGAGAGGTGTTGGGGAGTACAAAGGGAGCGGTGGAGGGGAGTACAAAGGGAGCGGTGGAGGGGAGTACAAAGGGAGTGGTGGAGGTGAGTACAAAGGGAGTGGTGGTGGTGGGGAATCCAAAGGGAGAGGTGGTGGGGAGGACAATGGGAGAGGTGGAGGTGAGCACAAAGGGAGCAGTGGAGGTGAGTACAAAGGGAGTGGTGGAGGTGAGTACAAAGGGAGCGGTGAAGGGGAGCACAAAGGGAGCGGTGGAGGAGAGTACAAAGGGAGCGGTGGAGGGGAGTACAAAGGGAGTTGTGGAGGGGAGTACAAAGGGAGAGGTGTTGGGGAGTACAAAGGGAGCGGTGGAGGGGAGTACAAAGGGAGCGGTGGAGGGGAGTACAAAGGGAGTGGTGGAGGTGAGTACAAAGGGAGTGGTGGTGGTGGGGAATCCAAAGGGAGAGGTGGTGGGGAGGACAATGGGAGAGGTGGAGGTGAGCACAAAGGGAGCGGTGGAGGGGAATACAAAGGAAGTTGTGGAGGGGAGTAGGAAGGAAGTGGTGGTGGGAGTACAAAGGGAGCAGTGGAGGGGAGGACAAAGGGAGTTGTGGGGGGGAGTACAAAGGGTGTGGTGGAGGGGGGTACAAAGGGAGTGGTGGAGGGGAGTACAAAGGGAGTGGTGGAGGGGAGTACAAAGGGAGTGGTGGAGGGGAGTACAAAGGGAGTGGTGGAGGGGAGTACAAAGGGAGTGGTGGAGGGGAGTACAAAGGGAGCGGTGGAGGGGAGTACAAAGGGAGCAGTGGAGGGGAGTACAAAGGGAGCAGTGGAGGGGAGTACAAAGGGAGTTGTGGAGGGGAGTACAAAGGGAGCGGTGGAGGTGAGTACACAGGGAGCGGTGGAGGGCAGTACAAAGGGAGCAGTGGAGGGCAGTACACAGGGAGTGGTGGAGGTGAGTACAAAGGGAGTTGTGGAGGGCAGTACAAAGGGAGCGGTGCAGGGGAGTACAAAGGGAGTGCTGGAGGTGAGTACAAAGGGAGCGGTGGAGGTGAGTACAAAGGGAGCGGTGGAGGGGAGTACAAAGGGAGAGGTGGAGGTGAGTACAAAGGGAGCGGTGGAAGTGAGTACAAAGGGAGCGGTGGAGGTGAGTAAAAAGGGACCGGTGAAGGTGAGTACAAAGGGAGCGGTGGAGGGCAGTACAAAGGGAGCGGTGGAGGTGAGTACAAAGGGAGAGGTGGAGGTGAGTACAAAGGGAGAGGTGGAGGTGAGTACAAAGGGAGAGGTGGAGGTGAGTACAAAGGGAGTTGTGGAGGTGAGTAGAAAGGGAGCGGTGGAGGGGAGATAAAGGGAGCGGTGGAAGTGAGTACAAAGGGAGCGGTGGAGGTGAGTACAAAGGGAGTGGTGGAGGTGAGTACAAAGGGAGCGGTGAAGGGGTGTACAAAGGGAGCGGTGGAGGGCAGTACAAAGGGAGCGGTGGAGGGGAGTACAAAGGGAGTTGTGGAGGGGAATACAAAGGGAGCGGTGTTGGGGAGGACAATGGGAGCGGTGGAGGTGAGTACAAAGGGAGTTGTGGAGGGGAGCACAAAGGGAGAGGTGGAGGTGAGTACAAAGGGAGTTGTGGAGGTGAGTACAAAGGGAGTGGTGGAGGGGAGTACAAAGGGAGTGGTGGAAGAGAGTACAAAGGGAGAGGTGTTGGGGAGTACAAAGGGAGTTGTGGAGGTGAGTACAAAGGGAGCTGTGGAGGGGAGTACAAAGGGAGTGGTGGTGGAGGGGAGTACAAAGGGAGTGGTGGAGGGGAGTACAAAGGGAGTGGTGGAGGTGCGTACAAAGGGAGTTGTGGAGGGGAGTACAAAGGGAGCGGTGGTGGGGAGTACAAAGGGAGTTGTGGAGGGGAGTACAAAGGGAGTGGTGGCAATGAGTACAAAGTGAGTTGTGGAGGGAAGTACAAAGGGAGTGGTGGAGGGGAGTATAAAGGGAGTGGTGGACGAGAGTACAAATGGAGAGTTGGTGGGCAGTACAAAGGGAGTAGTGGAGGGGAGTCCAAAGGGAGTTGTGGAGGGGAGTACAAAGGGAGTGGTGGTGGTGGGGAGTACAAAGGGAGTGGTGGTGGGGCGTACAATGGGAGAGGTGGAGGGGAGTACAAAGGGAGTTGTGGAGGTGAGTACAAAGGGAGCGGTGGAGGGGAGATAAAGGGAGTTGTGGAGGTGAGTACAAAGGGAGCGGTGGAGGGGAGATAAAGGGAGCGGTGGAGGTGAGTACAAAGGGAGTGGTGGAGGTGAGTACAAAGGGAGCGGTGAAGGGGAGCACAAAGGGAGCGGTGGAGGAGAGTACAAAGGGAGCGGTGGAGGGGAGTACAAAGGGAGTGGTGGAGGTGAGTACAAAGGGACTTGTGGAGGGGAGTACAAAGGGAGAGGTGGAGGTGAGTACAAAGGGAGTGGTGGAGGGGAGTACAAAGGGAGTGGTTGAGGGGTGTACAAAGGGAGTTGTGGAGGTGAGTACAAAGGGAGAGGTGGAGGTGAGTACAACGAGAGAGGTGTTGGGGAGTACAAAGGGAGAGGTGTTGAGGAGTACAAAGGGAGAGATGTTGGGGAGTACAAAGGGAGTTGTGGAGGGGAGTACAAAGGGAGAGATGTTGGGGAGTACAAAGGGAGTTGTGGAGGGGAGTACAAAGGTAGTGGTGGAGGGGAGTATAAAGGGAGTGGTGGAGGAGAGTACAAAGGGAGAGTTGTTCCGCAGTACAAAGGGAGTAGTGGAGGGGAGTCCAAAGGGAGTTGTGGAGGGGAGTACAAAGGGAGTGGTGGTGGTGGGGAGTAGAAAGGGAGTGGTGGTGGTGGGGAGTACAAAGGGAGTGGTGGTGGTGGGGAGTACAAAGGGAGAGGTGGTGGGGAGTACAAAGGGAGTTGTGGAGGTGAGTACAAAGGGAGAGGTGGAGGGGAGTACAAAGGGAGTTGTGGAGGTGAGTACAAAGGGAGCGGTGGAGGGGAGATAAAGGGAGTTGTGGAGGTGAGTACAAAGGGAGCGGTGGAGGTGAGTACAAAGGGAGTGGTGGAGGTGAGTACAAAGGGAGCGGTGAAGGGGTGTACAAAGGGAGCGGTGGAGGGCAGTACAAAGGGAGCGGTGGAGGGGAGTAAAAAGGGAGTTGTGGAGGGGAGGACAAAGGGAGCGGTGTTGGGGAGGACAAAGGGAGCGGTGGAGGTGAGTACAAAGGGAGTTGTGGAGGGGAGTACAAAGGGAGTGGTGGAGGAGAGTACAACGAGAGAGGTGTTGGGGAGTACAAAGGGAGAGGTGTTGGGGAGTACAAAGGGAGAGGTTTTGGGGAGTACAAAGGGAGTTGTGGAGGGCAGTACAAAGGGAGTGGTGGAGGTGAGTACAAAGGGAGTGGTGGTGGTGGGGAATCCAAAGGGAGAGGTGGTGGGGAGGACAATAGGAGAGGTGAGGGAGGGTACAAACGGAGAGGTGGAGGTGAGCACAAAGGGCGTTGTGGAGGGGAGTACAAAGGGAGCGGTGGTGGGGAATACAAAGGAAGTTGTGGAGGGGAGTAGGAAGGAAGTGGTGGTGGGAGTACAAAGGGAGCAGTGGAGGGGAGTACAAAGGGAGTTGTGGAGGGGAGTACAAAGGGAGCGGTGGAGGGGAGATAAAGGGAGTTGTGGAGGGGAGTACAAAGGGAGTGGTGGAGGGGAGTACAAAGGGAGCGATGGAGGGGAGATAAAGGGAGTTGTGGAGGTGAGTACAAAGGGAGCGGTGGAGGTGAGTACAAAGGGAGTGGTGGAGGGCAGTACAAAGGGAGCGGTGGAGGGGAGTACAAAGGGAGCGGTGGAGGGGAGTACAAAGGGAGTGGTGGAGGGGAGTACAAAGGGAGCGGTGGAGGGGAGATAAAGGGAGTTGTGGAGGTGAGTACAAAGGGAGCGGTGGAGGTGAGTACAAAGGGAGTGGTGGAGGGCAGTACAAAGGGAGCGGTGGAGGGGAGTACAAAGGGAGTTGTGGAGGGGAGTACAAAGGGAGCGGTGTTGGGGAGGACAAAGGGAGCGGTGTTGGGGAGTACAAAGGGAGAGGTGGAGGGGAGTACAAAGGGAGTTGTGGAGGTGAGTACAAAGGGAGTTGTGGAGGGGAGTACAATGGGAGTTGTGGAGGTGAGTTCAAAGGGAGTTGTGGAGGAGAGTACGAAGGGAGTTGTGGAGGGGAGTACAAAGGGAGCGGTGGAGGGGAGTACAAAGGGAGCGGTGGAGGGGAGTACAAAGGAAGTGGTGGAGGAGAGTACAAAGAGAGAGGTGATGGTGAGTAAAAGGGAGTGGTGGAGGGGAGGATAAAGGGAGTTGTGGAGGGGAGTACAAAGGGAGTGGTGGAGGTGAATCCAAAGGGAGTGGTGGAGGTGAGTAAAAGGGAGTGGTGGAGGGGAGTACAAAGGGAGCGGTGGAGGGGAGTACAAAGGGAGAGGTGCTGGGGAGTACAAAGGGAGAGGTGTTGGGGAGTACAAAGGGAGCGGTGGTGGGGAGAACAAAGGGAGTGGTGGTGGTGGGGAGAATAAAGGGAGTGGTGGTGGTGGGGAGTACAAAGGGAGCGGTGGAGGGGAGTACAAAGGGAGTGGTGGTGGAGGGGAGTACAAAGGGAGCGGTGGAGGGGAGTACAAAGGGTGAGGTGTTGGGGAGTACAAAGGGAGCGGTGGTGGGGAGTACAAAGGGAGAGGTGGAGGCTGTACAAAGGGAGAGGTGGAGGGGGGTTCAAAGGGAGAGGTGGAGGGGAGTACAAAGGGAGTTGTGGAGGTGAGTACAAAGGGAGTTGTGGAGGTGAGTACAAAGGGAGAGATGTTGGGGAGAACAAAGGGAGTTGTGGAGGGGAGTACAAAGGGAGTGGTGGCAATGAGTACAAAGTGAGTTGTGGAGGGAAGTACAAAGGGAGTGGTGGAGGGGAGTATAAAGGGAGTGGTGGAGGAGAGTACAAAGGGAGAGTTGGTGGGCAGTACAAAGGGAGTAGTGGAGGGGAGTCCAAAGGGAGTAGTGGAGGGGAGTCCAAAGGGAGTGGTGGTGGTGGGGAGTACAAAGGGAGCGGTGGTGGGAGTACAAAGGGAGCGGTGGTGGGAGTACAAAGGGAGCAGTGGAGGGGAGTACAAAGTGAGCAGTGGAGGGGAGTACAAAGGGAGCGGTGGAGGTGAGCACAAAGGGAGCAGTGGAGGGGAGTACAAAGGGAGTTGTGGAGGGCAGTACAAAGGGAGCGGTGGAGGGGATTTCAAAGGAAGTTGTGGAGGGGAGTAAGAAGGGAGTGGTGGTGGGAGTACAAAGGGAGCAGTGGAGGGGAGTACAAAGGGAGTTGTGGAGGGGAGTAAGAAGGGAGTGGTGGAGGGGAGTACAAAGGGAGTGGTGGAGGGGAGTACAAAGGGAGTGGTGGAGGGGAGTACAAAGGGAGTGGTGGAGGGGAGTACAAAGGGAGTGGTGGAGGGGAGTACAAAGGGAGTGGTGGAGGGGAGTACAAAGGGAGTGGTGGAGGGGAGTACAAAGGTAGCGGTGGAGGGGAGTACAAAGGGAGTGGTGGAGGGGAGTACAAAGGTAGCCGTGGAGGGGAGTACAAAGGGAGTTGTGGAGGGGAGTACAAAGGTAGCGGTGGAGGGGAGTACAAAGGGAGCAGTGGAGGGGAGTATAAAGGGAGTGGTGGAGGTGAGTACAAAGGGAGTTATGGTGGGGAGTACAAAGGGAGCGGTGGAGGTGAGTACAAAGGGAGCGGTGGAGGGCAGTACAAAGGGAGCGGTTGATGGCAGTACAAAGGGAGCGGTGCAGGGGAGTACAAAGGGAGTGGTGGAGGTGAGTACAAAGGGAGCGGTGGAGGTGAGTACAAAGGGAGCGGAGGAAGTGAGTACAAAGTGAGCGGTGGAGGTGAGTACAAAGGGAGCGGTGGAGGTGAGTACAAAGGGAGCGGTGAAGGTGAGTACAAAGGGAGCGGTGGAGGGCAGTACAAAGGGAGCGGTGGAGGGGAGTACAAAGGGAGCGGTGGAGGGCAGTACAAAGGGAGCGGTGGAGGTGAGTACAAAGGGAGCGGTGGAGGGCAGTACAAAGGGAGCGGTGGAGGGGAGTACAAAGGGAGCGGTGGAGGGGAGTACAAAGGGAGCGGTGGAGGGCAGTACAAAGGGAGCGGTGGAGGGGAGTACAAAGGGAGTGGTGGAGGGGAGTACAAAGGGAGAGGTGGAGGTGAGTACAAAGGGAGCGGTGGAGGGCAGTACAAAGGGAGCGGTGGAGGGGAGTACAAAGGGAGCGGTGGAGGGGAGTACAAAGGGAGCGGTGGAGGGGAGTACAAAGGGAGAGGTGTTGGGGAGTACAAAGTGAGCGGTGGAGGGGAGTACAATGGGAGTTGTGGAGGGGAGTACAAAGGGAGCGGTGGTGGGGAGTACAATGGGAGTTGTGGAGGTGAGTTCAAAGGGAGTTGTGGAGGTGAGTACGAAGGGAGTTGTGGAGGGGAGTACAAAGGGAGCGGTGGAGGGGAGTACAAAGGAAGTGGTGGAGGAGAGTACAAAGAGAGAGGTGGAGGTGAGTACAACGAGAGAGGTGTTGGGGAGTACAAAGGGAGAGGTTTTGGGGAGTACAAAGGGAGTTGCAGAGGTGAGTACAAAGGGAGTTGTAGAGGTGAGTACAAAGGGAGTTGTGGAGGGGAGTACAAAGGGAGTGGTGGAGGTGAATCCAAAGGGAGTGGTGGAGGTGAGTAAAAGGGAGCGGTGGAGGGGAGTACAAAGGGAGCGGTGGAGGGGAGTACAAAGGGAGAGGTGTTGGGGAGTACAAAGGGAGAGGTGTTGGGGAGTACAAAGGGAGAGGTGTTGGGGAGTACAAAGGGAGCGGTGGAGGGGAGTACAAAGGGAGAGGTGGAGGTGGGTACAAAGGGAGAGGTGGAGGGGAGTACAAAGGGAGCAGTGGAGGGGAGTACAAAGGGAGAGGTGGAGGTGGGTACAAAGGGAGAGGTAGAGGGGGGTTCAAATGGAGTTGTGGAGGTGAGTACAAAGGGAGTGGTGGAGGTGAGTACAACGAGAGAGGTGTTGGGGAGTACAAAGGGAGAGGTGTTGGGGAGTACAAAGGGAGTTGTGGAGGGGAGTACAAAGGGAGAGGTGGAGGGGAGTACAAAGGGAGAGGTGGAGGTGGGTACAAAGGGAGAGGTAGAGGGGGGTTCGAAGGGAGATGTGGAGGTGAGTACAAAGGGAGTGGTGGAAATGAGTACAAAGGGAGTTGTGGAGGGCAGTACAAAGGGAGCACTGGAGGGGAGTACAAATGAAGTTGTGGAGGGGAGTACAAAGCGAGAGGTGGAGGTGAGTACAACGAGAGAGGTGTTGGGGAGTACAAAGGGAGAAGTGTTGGGGAGTACAAAGGGAGAGGTGTTGGGGAATACAAAGGGAGTTGTGGAGGGGAGTACAAAGGGAGAGGTGGAGGGGAGTACAAAGGGAGTTGTGGAGGGGAGTACAAAGGGAGCGGTGGAGGGGAGTACAAAGGAAGGGGTGGAGTGTAGTACAAAGGGAGTGGTGGAGGGGAGTACAAAGGGAGTGGTGGAGGGGAGTACAAAGGGAGCGGTGGAGGGGAGTACAAAGGGAGTTGTGGAGGTGAGTACAAAGGGAGCGGTGGAGGGGAGTACAAAGGGAGAGGTGGAGGGGAGTACAAAGGGACCGGTGGAGGGGAGTACAAAGGGAGAGGTGGAGGGGAGTACAAAGGGAGCGGTGGAGGTGAGTACAAAGGGAGCGGTGGAGGTGAGTACAAAGGGCCCGGTGGAGGGGAGTACAAAGGGAGTTGTGGAGGGGAGTACAAAGGGAGCGGTGGAGGTGAGTACACAGGGAGCGGTGGAGGGCAGTACAAAGGGAGCGGTGGAGGGCAGTACACAGGGAGTGGTGGAGGTGAGTACAAAGGGAGTTGTGGAGGGCAGTACAAAGGGAGCGGTGCAGGGGAGTACAAAGGGAGTGCTGGAGGTGAGTACAAAGGGAGCGGTGGAGGTGAGTACAAAGGGAGCGGTGGAGGGGAGTACAAAGGGAGAGGTGGAGGTGAGTACAAAGGGAGCGGTGGAAGTGAGTACAAAGGGAGCGGTGGAGGTGAGTAAAAAGGGACCGGTGAAGGTGAGTACAAAGGGAGCGGTGGAGGGCAGTACAAAGGGAGCGGTGGAGGGAAGTACAAAGGGAGCGGTGGAGGGGAGTACAAAGGGAGTGGTGGAGGTGAGTAAAAGGGAGCGGTGGAGGGGAGTACAAAGGGAGCGGTGGAGGGGAGTACAAAGGGAGAGGTGTTGGGGAGTACAAAGGGAGAGGTGTTGGGGAGTACAAAGGGAGAGGTGTTGGGGAGTACAAAGGGAGCGGTGGAGGGGAGTACAAAGGGAGAGGTGGAGGTGGGTACAAAGGGAGAGGTGGAGGGGAGTACAAAGGGAGCAGTGGAGGGGAGTACAAAGGGAGAGGTGGAGGTGGGTACAAAGGGAGAGGTAGAGGGGGGTTCAAATGGAGTTGTGGAGGTGAGTACAAAGGGAGTGGTGGAGGTGAGTACAACGAGAGAGGTGTTGGGGAGTACAAAGGGAGAGGTGTTGGGGAGTACAAAGGGAGTTGTGGAGGGGAGTACAAAGGGAGAGGTGGAGGGGAGTACAAAGGGAGAGGTGGAGGTGGGTACAAAGGGAGAGGTAGAGGGGGGTTCGAAGGGAGATGTGGAGGTGAGTACAAAGGGAGTGGTGGAAATGAGTACAAAGGGAGTTGTGGAGGGCAGTACAAAGGGAGCACTGGAGGGGAGTACAAATGAAGTTGTGGAGGGGAGTACAAAGCGAGAGGTGGAGGTGAGTACAACGAGAGAGGTGTTGGGGAGTACAAAGGGAGAAGTGTTGGGGAGTACAAAGGGAGAGGTGTTGGGGAATACAAAGGGAGTTGTGGAGGGGAGTACAAAGGGAGAGGTGGAGGGGAGTACAAAGGGAGTTGTGGAGGGGAGTACAAAGGGAGCGGTGGAGGGGAGTACAAAGGAAGGGGTGGAGTGTAGTACAAAGGGAGTGGTGGAGGGGAGTACAAAGGGAGCGGTGGAGGGGAGTACAAAGGGAGCGGTGGAGGGGAGTACAAAGGGAGTTGTGGAGGTGAGTACAAAGGGAGCGGTGGAGGGGAGTACAAAGGGAGAGGTGGAGGGGAGTACAAAGGGACCGGTGGAGGTGAGTACAAAGGGAGCGGTGGAGGTGAGTACAAAGGGAGCGGTGGAGGGGAGTACAAAGGGAGAGGTGGAGGGGAGTACAAAGGGAGCGGTGGAGGTGAGTACAAAGGGAGCGGTGGAGGTGAGTACAAAGGGCCCGGTGGAGGGGAGTACAAAGGGAGTTGTGGAGGGGAGTACAAAGGGAGCGGTGGAGGTGAGTACACAGGGAGCGGTGGAGGGCAGTACAAAGGGAGTTGTGGAGGGGAGTACAAAGGGAGCGGTGGAGGTGAGTACACAGGGAGCGGTGGAGGGCAGTACAAAGGGAGCGGTGGAGGGCAGTACACAGGGAGTGGTGGAGGTGAGTACAAAGGGAGTTGTGGAGGGCAGTACAAAGGGAGCGGTGCAGGGGAGTACAAAGGGAGTGCTGGAGGTGAGTACAAAGGGAGCGGTGGAGGTGAGTACAAAGGGAGCGGTGGAGGGGAGTACAAAGGGAGAGGTGGAGGTGAGTACAAAGGGAGCGGTGGAAGTGAGTACAAAGGGAGCGGTGGAGGTGAGTAAAAAGGGACCGGTGAAGGTGAGTACAAAGGGAGCGGTGGAGGGCAGTACAAAGGGAGCGGTGGAGGGGAGTACAAAGGGAGCGGTGGAGGGGAGTACAAAGGGAGTGGTGGAGGTGAGTACAAAGGGAGTGGTGGAGGTGAGTACAAAGGGAGTTGTGGAGGGGAGTACAAAGGGAGCGGTGGAGGGCAGTACAAAGGGAGCGGTGGAGGTGAGTACAAAGGGAGAGGTGGAGGTGAGTACAAAGGGAGCGGTGGAGGGCAGTACAAAAGGAGCGGTGGAGGGGAGTACAAAGGGAGCGATGGAGGGGAGTACAAAGGGAGCGGTGGAGGGGAGTACAAAGGGAGAGGTGGAGGTGAGTACAAAGGGAGAGGTGGAGGTGAGTACAAAGGGAGAGGTGGAGGTGAGTACAAAGGGAGTTGTGGAGGTGAGTAGAAAGGGAGCGGTGGAGGGGAGATAAAGGGAGCGGTGGAAGTGAGTACAAAGGGAGCGGTGGAGGTGAGTACAAAGGGAGTGGTGGAGGTGAGTACAAAGGGAGTGGTGGAGGGAAATACA
The DNA here is from genome assembly GCF_037043375.1 of Chiloscyllium plagiosum. Lineage (NCBI taxonomy): Eukaryota > Metazoa > Chordata > Chondrichthyes > Orectolobiformes > Hemiscylliidae > Chiloscyllium > Chiloscyllium plagiosum. Next base: position 64,417,118 of record NW_028270161.1, read on the forward strand.
AAGGGAGCGGTGTTGGGGAGGACAATGGGAGCGGTGGAGGTGAGTACAAAGGGAGTTGTGGAGGGGAGCACAAAGGGAGAGGTGGAGGTGAGTACAAAGGGAGTTGTGGAGGTGAGTACAAAGGGAGTGGTGGAGGGGAGTACAAAGGGAGTGGTGGAAGAGAGTACAAAGGGAGAGGTGTTGGGGAGTACAAAGGGAGTTGTGGAGGTGAGTACAAAGGGAGCTGTGGAGGGGAGTACAAAGGGAGTGGTGGTGGAGTGGAGTACAAAGGGAGTGGTGGAGGGGAGTACAAAGGGAGTGGTGGAGGTGCGTACAAAGGGAGTTGTGGAGGGGAGTACAAAGGGAGCGGTGGTGGGGAGTACAAAGGGAGTTGTGGAGGGGAGTACAAAGGGAGTGGTGGCAATGAGTACAAAGTGAGTTGTGGAGGGAAGTACAAAGGGAGTGGTGGAGGGGAGTATAAAGGGAGTGGTGGACGAGAGTACAAATGGAGAGTTGGTGGGCAGTACAAAGGGAGTAGTGGAGGGGAGTCCAAAGGGAGTTGTGGAGGGGAGTACAAAGGGAGTGGTGGTGGTGGGGAGTACAAAGGGAGTGGTGGTGGGGCGTACAATGGGAGAGGTGGAGGGGAGTACAAAGGGAGTTGTGGAGGTGAGTACAAAGGGAGCGGTGGAGGGGAGATAAAGGGAGTTGTGGAGGTGAGTACAAAGGGAGCGGTGGAGGGGAGATAAAGGGAGCGGTGGAGGTGAGTACAAAGGGAGTGGTGGAGGTGAGTACAAAGGGAGCGGTGAAGGGGAGCACAAAGGGAGCGGTGGAGGAGAGTACAAAGGGAGCGGTGGAGGGGAGTACAAAGGGAGTGGTGGAGGTGAGTACAAAGGGACTTGTGGAGGGGAGTACAAAGGGAGAGGTGGAGGTGAGTACAAAGGGAGTGGTGGAGGGGAGTACAAAGGGAGTGGTTGAGGGGTGTACAAAGGGAGTTGTGGAGGTGAGTACAAAGGGAGAGGTGGAGGTGAGTACAACGAGAGAGGTGTTGGGGAGTACAAAGGGAGAGGTGTTGGGGAGTACAAAGGGAGAGATGTTGGGGAGTACAAAGGGAGTTGTGGAGGGGAGTACAAAGGGAGAGATGTTGGGGAGTACAAAGGGAGTTGTGGAGGGGAGTACAAAGGGAGTGGTGGAGGGGAGTATAAAGGGAGTGGTGGAGGAGAGTACAAAGGGAGAGTTGTTCCGCAGTACAAAGGGAGTAGTGGAGGGGAGTCCAAAGGGAGTTGTGGAGGGGAGTACAAAGGGAGTGGTGGTGATGGGGAGTAGAAAGGGAGTGGTGGTGGTGGGGAGTACAAAGGGAGTGGTGGTGGTGGGGAGTACAAATGGAGAGGTGGTGGGGAGTACAAAGGGAGTTGTGGAGGTGAGTACAAAGGGAGAGGTGGAGGGGAGTACAAAGGGAGTTGTGGAGGTGAGTACAAAGGGAGCGGTGGAGGGGAGATAAAGGGAGTTGTGGAGGTGAGTACAAAGGGAGCGGTGGAGGTGAGTACAAAGGGAGTGGTGGAGGTGAGTACAAAGGGAGCGGTGAAGGGGTGTACAAAGGGAGCGGTGGAGGGCAGTACAAAGGGAGCGGTGGAGGGGAGTACAAAGGGAGTTGTGGAGGGGAGTACAAAGGGAGCGGTGTTGGGGAGGACAAAGGGAGCGGTGGAGGTGAGTACAAAGGGAGTTGTGGAGGGGAGTACAAAGGGAGTTGTGGAGGGGAGTACAAAGGGAGTGGTGGAGGAGAGTACAACGAGAGAGGTGTTGGGGAGTACAAAGGGAGAGGTGTTGGGGAGTACAAAGGGAGAGGTTTTGGGGAGTACAAAGGGAGTTGTGGAGGGGAGTACAAAGGGAGTGGTGGAGGTGAGTACAAAGGGAGTGGTGGTGGTGGGGAATGCAAAGGGAGAGGTGGTGGGGAGGACAATAGGAGAGGTGAGGGAGGGTACAAACGGAGAGGTGGAGGTGAGCACAAAGGGCGTTGTGGAGGGGAGTACAAAGGGAGCGGTGGTGGGGAGTACAAAGGGAGTGGTGGAGTGGAGTACAAAGGGAGCGGTGGAGGTGAGCACAAAGGGAGCAGTGGAGGGGAGTACAAAGGGAGTTGTGGAGGGCAGTACAAAGGGAGCGGTGGAGGGGAATACAAAGGAAGTTGTGGAGGGGAGTAGGAAGGAAGTGGTGGTGGGAGTACAAAGGGAGCAGTGGAGGGGAGTACAAAGGGAGTTGTGGAGGGGAGTACAAAGGGAGCGGTGGAGGGGAGTACAAAGGGAGCGGTGGAGGGGAGTACAAAGGGAGTGGTGGAGGGGAGTACAAAGGGAGCGGTGGAGGGGAGATAAAGGGAGTTGTGGAGGTGAGTACAAAGGGAGCGGTGGAGGTGAGTACAAAGGGAGTGGTGGAGGGCAGTACAAAGGGAGCGGTGGAGGGGAGTACAAAGGGAGTTGTGGAGGGGAGTACAAAGGGAGCGGTGTTGGGGAGGACAAAGCGAGCGGTGGAGGTGAGTACAACGAGAGAGGTGTTGGGGAGTACAAAGGGAGAGGTGTTGGGGAGTACAAAGGGAGAGGTGGAGGGGAGTACAAAGGGAGTTGTGGAGGTGAGTACAAAGGGAGTTGTGGAGGGGAGTACAATGGGAGTTGTGGAGGGGAGTTCAAAGGGAGTTGTGGAGGAGAGTACGAAGGGAGTTGTGGAGGGGAGTACAAAGGGAGCGGTGGAGGGGAGTACAAAGGGAGCGGTGGAGGGGAGTACAAAGGAAGTGGTGGAGGAGAGTACAAAGAGAGAGGTGGAGGTGAGTAAAAGGGAGTGGTGGAGGGGAGGATAAAGGGAGTTGTGGAGGGGAGTACAAAGGGAGTGGTGGAGGTGAATCCAAAGGGAGTGGTGGAGGTGAGTAAAAGGGAGTGGTGGAGGGGAGTACAAAGGGAGCGGTGGAGGGGAGTACAAAGGGAGAGGTGCTGGGGAGTACAAAGGGAGAGGTGTTGGGGAGTACAAAGGGAGCGGTGGTGGGGAGAACAAAGGGAGTGGTGGTGGTGGGGAGAACAAAGGGAGTGGTGGTGGTGGGGAGTACAAAGGGAGCGGTGGAGGGGAGTACAAAGGGAGTGGTGGTGGAGGGGAGTACAAAGGGAGCGGTGGAGGGGAGTACAAAGGGTGAGGTGTTGGGGAGTACAAAGGGAGCGGTGGTGGGGAGTACAAAGGGAGAGGTGGAGGCTGTACAAAGGGAGAGGTGGAGGGGGGTTCAAAGGGAGAGGTGGAGGGGAGTACAAAGGGAGTTGTGGAGGTGAGTACAAAGGGAGTTGTGGAGGTGAGTACAAAGGGAGAGATGTTGGGGAGTACAAAGGGAGTTGTGGAGGGGAGTACAAAGGGAGTGGTGGCAATGAGTACAAAGTGAGTTGTGGAGGGAAGTACAAAGGGAGTGGTGGAGGGGAGTATAAAGGGAGTGGTGGAGGAGAGTACAAAGGGAGAGTTGGTGGGCAGTACAAAGGGAGTAGTGGAGGGGAGTCCAAAGGGAGTAGTGGAGGGGAGTCCAAAGGGAGTGGTGGTGGTGGGGAGTACAAAGGGAGCGGTGGTGGGAGTACAAAGGGAGCAGTGGAGGGGAGTACAAAGTGAGCAGTGGAGGGGAGTACAAAGGGAGTTGTGGAGGTGAGTACATGGGAGTGGTGGAGGGGAGTACAAAGGGAGCGGTGGATGTGAGCACAAAGGGAGCAGTGGAGGGGAGTACAAAGGGAGCGGTGGAGGGGATTTCAAAGGAAGTTGTGGAGGGGAGTAAGAAGGGAGTGGTGGTGGGAGTACAAAGGGAGCAGTGGAGGGGAGTACAAAGGGAGTTGTGGAGGGGAGTAAGAAGGGAGTGGTGGAGGGGAGTACAAAGGGAGTGGTGGAGGGGAGTACAAAGGGAGTGGTGGAGGGGAGTACAAAGGGAGTGGTGGAGGGGAGTACAAAGGGAGTGGTGGAGGGGAGTACAAAGGTAGCGGTGGAGGGGAGTACAAAGGGAGCAGTGGAGGGGAGTACAAAGGGAGTTGTGGAGGGGAGTACAAAGGTAGCGGTGGAGGGGAGTACAAAGGGAGCAGTGGAGGGGAGTATAAAGGGAGTGGTGGAGGTGAGTACAAAGGGAGTTATGGTGGGGAGTACAAAGGGAGCGGTGGAGGTGAGTACAAAGGGAGCGGTGGAGGGCAGTACAAAGGGAGCGGTTGATGGCAGTACAAAGGGAGCGGTGCAGGGGAGTACAAAGGGAGTGGTGGAGGTGAGTACAAAGGGAGCGGTGGAGGTGAGTACAAAGGGAGCGGAGGAAGTGAGTACAAAGTGAGCGGTGGAGGTGAGTACAAAGGGAGCGGTGGAGGTGAGTACAAAGGGAGCGGTGAAGGTGAGTACAAAGGGAGCGGTGGAGGGCAGTACAAAGGGAGCGGTGGAGGGGAGTACAAAGGGAGCGGTGGAGGGCAGTACAAAGGGAGCGGTGGAGGTGAGTACAAAGGGAGAGGTGGAGGGGAGTACAAAGGGAGCGGTGGAGGGCAGTACAAAGGGAGCGGTGGAGGTGAGTACAAAGGGAGCGGTGGAGGGCAGTACAAAGGGAGCGGTGGAGGGGAGTACAAAGGGAGCGGTGGAGGGGAGTACAAAGGGAGCGGTGGAGGGGAGTACAAAGGGAGAGGTGTTGGGGAGTACAAAGTGAGCGGTGGAGGGCAGTTCAAAGGGAGTTGTGGAGGTGAGTACGAAGGGAGTTGTGGAGGGGAGTACAAAGGGAGCGGTGGAGGGGAGTACAAAGGAAGTGGTGGAGGAGAGTACAAAGAGAGAGGTGGAGGTGAGTACAACGAGAGAGGTGTTGGGGAGTACAAAGGGAGAGGTTTTGGGGAGTACAAAGGGAGTTGCAGAGGTGAGTACAAAGGGAGTTGTGGAGGGGAGTACAAAGGGAGCGGTGGAGGGGAGTACAAAGGGAGAGGTGTTGGGGAGTACAAAGGGAGAGGTGTTGGGGAGTACAAAGGGAGCGGTGGAGGGGAGTACAAAGGGAGAGGTGGAGGTGGGTACAAAGGGAGAGGTGGAGGGGAGTACAAAGGGAGCAGTGGAGGGGAGTACAAAGGGAGAGGTGGAGGTGGGTACAAAGGGAGAGGTAGAGGGGGGTTCAAATGGAGTTGTGGAGGTGAGTACAAAGGGAGTGGTGGAGGTGAGTACAACGAGAGAGGTGTTGGGGAGTACAAAGGGAGAGGTGTTGGGGAGTACAAAGGGAGTTGTGGAGGGGAGTACAAAGGGAGAGGTGGAGGGGAGTACAAAGGGAGAGGTGGAGGTGGGTACAAAGGGAGAGGTAGAGGGGGGTTCGAAGGGAGATGTGGAGGTGAGTACAAAGGGAGTGGTGGAAATGAGTACAAAGGGAGTTGTGGAGGGCAGTACAAAGGGAGCACTGGAGGGGAGTACAAATGAAGTTGTGGAGGGGAGTACAAAGCGAGAGGTGGAGGTGAGTACAACGAGAGAGGTGTTGGGGAGTACAAAGGGAGAAGTGTTGGGGAGTACAAAGGGAGAGGTGTTGGGGAATACAAAGGGAGTTGTGGAGGGGAGTACAAAGGGAGAGGTGGAGGGGAGTACAAAGGGAGTTATGGAGGGGAGTACAAAGGGAGCGGTGGAGGGGAGTACAAAGGAAGGGGTGGAGGTGAGTACAAAGGGAGCGGTGGAGGGGTGTACAAAGGTAGCGGTGGAGGTGAGTACAAAGGGAGAGTTGTTGGGGAGTACAAAGGGAGCGGTGGAGTGTAGTACAAAGGGAGTGGTGGAGGGGAGTACAAAGGGAGCGGTGGAGGGGAGTACAAAGGGAGCGGTGGAGGGGAGTACAAAGGGAGCTGTGGAGGTGAGTACAAAGGGAATTGTGGAGCAGAGTACAAAGGGAGTGGTGGAGGTGAATCCAAAGGGAGTGGTGGAGGTGAGTAAAAGGGAGTGGTGGAGGTGAGTACAAAGGGAGTTGTGGAGGGGAGTACAAAGGGAGCGGTGGAGGGGAGTACAAAGGAAGTGGTGGAGGAGAATACAAAGAGAGAGCTGGAGGTGAGTACAACGAGAGAGGTGTTGGGGAGTACAAAGGGACTTGTAGAGGTGAGTACAACGGTAGTTGTGGAGGGGAGTACAGGGGAGTGGTGGAGGTAAATACAAAGGGAGTGGTGGAGGTGAGTACAAAGGGAGTGGTGGTGGTGGGTTCAAAGGGAGAGGTGGTGGGGAGTACAATGGGAGAGGTGGAGGGGAGTACAAAGGGAGAGATGGAGGGGAGTACAAAGGGAGTTGTGGAGGTGAGTACAAAGGGAGCGGTGGAGGGGAGTACAAAGGGAGCGGTGGAGGGGAGTACAAAGGGAGAGGTGGAGGGGAGTACAAAGGGAGTTGTGGAGGGGAGTACAAAGGGAGAGGTGTTGGGGAGTACAAAGGGAGAGGTGTTGGGGAGTACAAAGGGAGCGGTGGAGGGGAGTACAAAGGGAGAGGTGGAGGTGGGTACAAAGGGAGAGGTGGAGGGGAGTACAAAGGGAGCAGTGGAGGGGAGTACAAAGGGAGAGGTGGAGGTGGGTACAAAGGGAGAGGTAGAGGGGGGTTCAAATGGAGTTGTGGAGGTGAGTACAAAGGGAGTGGTGGAGGTGAGTACAACGAGAGAGGTGTTGGGGAGTACAAAGGGAGAGGTGTTGGGGAGTACAAAGGGAGTTGTGGAGGGGAGTACAAAGGGAGAGGTGGAGGGGAGTACAAAGGGAGAGGTGGAGGTGGGTACAAAGGGAGAGGTAGAGGGGGGTTCGAAGGGAGATGTGGAGGTGAGTACAAAGGGAGTGGTGGAAATGAGTACAAAGGGAGTTGTGGAGGGCAGTACAAAGGGAGCACTGGAGGGGAGTACAAATGAAGTTGTGGAGGGGAGTACAAAGCGAGAGGTGGAGGTGAGTACAACGAGAGAGGTGTTGGGGAGTACAAAGGGAGAAGTGTTGGGGAGTACAAAGGGAGAGGTGTTGGGGAATACAAAGGGAGTTGTGGAGGGGAGTACAAAGGGAGAGGTGGAGGGGAGTACAAAGGGAGTTGTGGAGGGGAGTACAAAGGGAGCGGTGGAGGGGAGTACAAAGGAAGGGGTGGAGGTGAGTACAAAGGGAGCGGTGGAGGGGTGTACAAAGGTAGCGGTGGAGGTGAGTACAAAGGGAGAGTTGTTGGGGAGTACAAAGGGAGCGGTGGAGTGTAGTACAAAGGGAGTGGTGGAGGGGAGTACAAAGGGAGCGGTGGAGGGGAGTACAAAGGGAGCGGTGGAGGGGAGTACAAAGGGAGCTGTGGAGGTGAGTACAAAGGGAATTGTGGAGCAGAGTACAAAGGGAGTGGTGGAGGTGAATCCAAAGGGAGTGGTGGAGGTGAGTAAAAGGGAGTGGTGGAGGTGAGTACAAAGGGAGTTGTGGAGGGGAGTACAAAGGGAGCGGTGGAGGGGAGTACAAAGGAAGTGGTGGAGGAGAATACAAAGAGAGAGCTGGAGGTGAGTACAACGAGAGAGGTGTTGGGGAGTACAAAGGGACTTGTAGAGGTGAGTACAACGGTAGTTGTGGAGGGGAGTACAGGGGAGTGGTGGAGGTAAATACAAAGGGAGTGGTGGAGGTGAGTACAAAGGGAGTGGTGGTGGTGGGTTCAAAGGGAGAGGTGGTGGGGAGTACAATGGGAGAGGTGGAGGGGAGTACAAAGGGAGAGATGGAGGGGAGTACAAAGGGAGTTGTGGAGGTGAGTACAAAGGGAGCGGTGGAGGGGAGTACAAAGGGAGCGGTGGAGGGGAGTACAAAGGGAGAGGTGGAGGGGAGTACAAAGGGAGTTGTGGAGGTGAGTACAAAGGGAGTTGTGGAGGTGAGTACAAAGGGAGTTGTGGAGGGGAGTACAAAGGGAGTGGTGGAGGGGAGTACAAAGGGAGTGGTGGAAATGAGTACAAAGGGAGTTGTGGAGGGGAGTGCAAAGGGAGCGGTGGAGGTGAGTACAAAGGGAGTTGCGGAGGTGAGTACAAAGGGAGCGGTGAAGGTGAGTACAAAGGGAGTTGTGGAGGGCAGTACAAAGGGAGCACTGGAGGGGAGTACAAATGAAGTTGTGGAGGGGAGTACAAAGCGAGAGGTGGAGGTGAGTACAACGAGAGAGGTGTTGGGGAGTACAAAGGGAGAGGTGTTGGGGAGTACAAAGGGAGAGCTGTTGGGGAGTACAAAGGGAGTTGTGGAGGGGAGTACAAAGGGAGAGGTGGAGGGGAGTACAAAGGGAGAGGTGGAGGTGGGTACAAAGGGAGAGGTAGAGGGGGGTTCGAAGGGAGATGTGGAGGTGAGTACAAAGGGAGTGGTGGAAATGAGTACAAAGGGAGTTGTGGAGGGCAGTACAAAGGGAGCACTGGAGGGGAGTACAAATGAAGTTGTGGAGGGGAGTACAAAGCGAGAGGTGGAGGTGAGTACAACGAGAGAGGTGTTGGGGAGTACAAAGGGAGAAGTGTTGGGGAGTACAAAGGGAGAGGTGTTGGGGAGTACAAAGGGAGTAGTGGAGGGGAGTACAAAGGGAGAGGTGGAGGGCAGTACAAAGGGAGTTGTGGAGGGGAGTACAAAGGGAGCGGTGGAGGGGAGTACAAAGGAAGGGGTGGAGGTGAGTACAAAGGGAGCGGTGGAGGGGTGTACAAAGGTAGCGGTGGAGGTGAGTACAAAGGGAGAGTTGTTGGGGAGTACAAAGGGAGCGGTGGAGTGTAGTACAAAGGGAGTGGTGGAGGGGAGTACAAAGGGAGCGGTGGAGGGGAGTACAAAGGGAGCTGTGGAGGTGAGTACAAAGGGAGTTGTGGAGCAGAGTACAAAGGGAGTGGTGGAGGTGAATCCAAAGGGAGTGGTGGAGGTGAGTAAAAGGGAGTGGTGGAGGTGAGTACAAAGGGAGTTGTGGAGGGGAGTACAAAGGGAGCGGTGGAGGGGAGTACAAAGGAAGTGGTGGAGGAGAATACAAAGAGAGAGCTGGAGGTGAGTACAACGAGAGAGGTGTTGGGGAGTACAAAGGGACTTGTAGAGGTGAGTACAACGGTAGTTGTGGAGGGGAGTACAGGGGAGTGGTGGAGGTAAATACAAAGGGAGTGGTGGAGGTGAGTACAAAGGGAGTGGTGGTGGTGGGTTCAAAGGGAGAGGTGGTGGGGAGTACAATGGGAGAGGTGGAGGGGAGTACAAAGGGAGAGATGGAGGGGAGTACAAAGGGAGTTGTGGAGGTGAGTACAAAGGGAGCGGTGGAGGGGAGTACAAAGGGAGCGGTGGAGGGGAGTACAAAGGGAGAGGTGGAGGGGAGTACAAAGGGAGTTGTGGAGGTGAGTACAAAGGGAGTTGTGGAGGTGAGTACAAAGGGAGTTGTGGAGGTGAGTACAAAGGGAGCGGTGGAGGGGAGTACAAAGGGAGCGGTGGAGGGGAGTACAAAGGGAGTTGTGGAGGTGAGTACAAAGGGAGTTGTGGAGGGGAGTACAAAGGGAGAGGTGGAGGGGAGTACAAAGGGAGTTGTGGAGGTGAGTACAAAGGGAGAGGTGGAGGGGTGTACAAAGGTAGCGGTGGAGGTGAGTACAAAGGGAGATGTGTTGGGGAGTACAAAGGGAGCGGTGGAGGGGAGTACAAAGGGAGTTGTGGAGGGGAGTACAAAGGGGGCGGTGGAGGTGAGTACAAAGGGAGCGGTGGAGGTGAGTACAAAGGGAGCGGTGGAGGTGAGTACAAAGGGAGCGGTGGAGGGGAGTACAAAGGGAACGGTGGAGGGGAGTACAAAGGGAGCGGTGGAGGGGAGTACAAAGGGAGCAGTGGAGGGGAGTACAAAGGGAGCGGTGGAGGGGAGTACAAAGGGAGCGGTGGAGGGGAGTACAAAGGGAGCGGTCGAGGTGAGTACAAAGGGAGCGGTGGAGGTGAGTACAAAGGGAGCGGTGGAGGGGAGTGCAAAGGGAGTTGTGGAGGGTAGTACAAAGGGAGTGGTGGAGGGGAGTGCAAAGGGAGTGGTGGAGGGGGGTACAAAGGGAGTGGTGGAGGTGAGTACAAAGGGAGTGGTGGAGGGGAGTACAAAGGGAGTTGTGGAGGGGAGTACAAAGGGAGAGGTGTTGGGGAGGACAAAGGGAGCGGTGAAGGTGAGTACAAAGGGAGTTGTGGAGGGGAGTACAAAGGGAGCGGTGGAGGGGAATACAAAGGGAGTTGTGGAGGTGAGTACAAAGGGAGAGGTGGAGGTGAGTACAAAGGAAGTTGTGGAGGTGAGTACAAAGGGAGTTGTGGAGGGGAGTACAAAGGGAGAGGTGGAGGGGAATACAAAGGGAGTTGTGGAGGTGAGTACAAAGGGAATGGTGGAGGGGAGTTCAAAGGGAGCAGTGGAGGGGTGTACAAAGGGAGAGGTGGAGGTGGGTACAAAGGGAGAGGTAGTGGGGGGTTCAAAGGAAGATGTGGAGGTGAGTACAAAGGGAGTGGTGGAGGGGAGTACAAAGGGAGTTGTGGAGGGGAGTACAAAGGGAGTGGTGGAAATGAGTACAAAGGGAGTTGTGGAGGGGAGTGCAAAGGGAGCGGTGGAGGTGAGTACAAAGGGAGTTGCGGAGGTGAGTACAAAGGAAGCGGTGGAGGTGAGTACAAAGGGAGTTGTGGAGGGCAGTACAAAGGGAGCAGTGGAGGGGAGTACAAATGAAGTTGTGGAGGGGAGTACAAAGCGAGAGGTGTTGGGGAGTACAAAGGGAGAGGTGGAGGGGAGTACAAAGGGAGAGGTGGAGGGGAGTACAAAGGGAGTTGTGGAGGGGAGTACAAAGGGAGCGGTGGAGGGGAGTACAAAGGAAGGGGTGGAGGTGAGTACAAAGGGAGCGGTGGAGGGGAGTACAAAGGGAGCGGTGGAGGGGAGTACAAAGGAAGGGGTGGAGGTGAGTACAAAGGTAGCGGTGGAGGTGAGTACAAAGGGAGATGTGTTGGGGAGTACAAAGGGAGCGGTGGAGTGTAGTACAAAGGGAGTGGTGGAGGGGAGTACAAAGGGAGCGGTGGAGGGGAGTACAAAGGGAGAGGTGGAGGGGAGTACAAAGGGAGTTGTGGAGGTGAGTACAAAGGGAGCGGTGGAGGGGAGTACAAAGGGAGAGGTGGAGGGGAGTACAAAGGGAGCGGTGGAGTGTAGTACAAAGGGAGCGGTGGAGGGGAGTACAAAGGCAGCGGTGGAGGTGAGTACAAAGGGAGCGGTGGAAGGGAGTACAAAGGGAGTTGTGGAGGTGAGTACAAAGGGAGTTGTGGAGGTGAGTACAAAGGGAGTTGTGGAGGGGAGTACAAAGGGAGAGGTGGAGGGGAGTACAAAGGGAGTTGTGGAGGTGAGTACAAAGGGAGTGGTGGAGGGGAGTACAAAGGGAGTGGTGGAGGTGAGTACAAAGGGAGTGGTGGAGGTGAGTACAAAGGGAGTGGTGGAGGTGAGTACAAAGGGAGCGGTGGAGGGGTGTACAAAGGTAGCGGTGGAGGTGAGTACAAAGGGAGCGGTGGAGGGGAGTACAAAGGGAGCTGTGGAGGTGAGTACAAAGGGAGTGGTGGAGGGAATACAAAGGGAGCGGTGGAGGTGAGTACAAAGGGAGTTGTGGAGGTGAGTACAAAGGGAGTTGTGGAGGGGAGTACAAAGGGAGTTGTGGAGGGGAGTACAAAGGGAGTTGTGGAGGGGAGTACAAAGGGAGCGGTGGAGGTGAGTACAAAGGGAGTGGTGGAGGTGAGTACAAAGGGAGCGGTGGAGTTGAGTACAAAGGGAGAGGTGGAGGTGAGTACAAAGGGAGCGGTGGAGGGCAGTACAAAGGGAGCGGTGGAGGGGAGTACAAAGGGAGCGGTGGAGGGGAGCACAAAGGGAGCGGTGGAGGTGAGTACAAAGGGAGAGGTGGAGGTGAGTACATAGGGAGCGGTGGAGGGGAGTACAAAGGGAGCGGTGGAGGGGAGTACAAAGGGAGCGGTGGAGCGGAGTACAAAGGGAGCGGTGGAGGGCAGTACAAAGGGAGCGGTGGAGGGCAGTACAAAGGGAGCGGTGGAGGGGAGTACAATGGGAGAGGTGGAGGTGATTTCAAAGGGAGTTGTGGAGGTGAGTACAAAGGGAGTTGTGGAGGGGAGTACAAAGGGAGTTGTGGAGGGGAGTACAAAGGGAGTTGTGGAGGGGAGTACAAAGGGAGAGGTGTTGGGGAGGACAAAGGGAGCGGTGAAGGTGAGTACAAAGGGAGTTGTGGAGGGGAGTACAAAGGGAGCGGTGGAGGGGAGTACAAAGGAAGTTGTGGAGGGGAGTACAAAGCAAGAGGTGGAGGTGAGTACAACGAGAGAGGTGTTGGGGAGTACAAAGGGAGTTGTGGAGGTGAGTACAAAGGGAGTTGTGGAGGGGAGTACAAAGGGAGAGGTGGAGGGGAATACAAAGGGAGTTGTGGAGGTGAGTACAAAGGGAGTTGTGGAGGGGAGTACAAAGGGAGCAGTGGAGGGGAGTACAAAGGGAGAGGTGGAGGTGAGTACAAAGGGATTGGTGGAGGGGAGTACAAAGGGAGTGGTGGAGGGGAGTACAAAGGGAGTGGTGGAGGTGAGTACAAAGGGAGTGGTGGAGGTGAGTACAAAGGGAGTTGTGGAGGTGAGTACAAAGGGAGTTGTGGAGGGGAGTACAAAGGGAGCGGTGGAGGGGAGTACAAAGGGAGTTGTGGAGGGGAGTACAAAGGGAGCGGTGGAGGTGAGTACAAAGGGAGTGGTGGAGGTGAGTACAAAGGGAGCGGTGGAGTTGAGTACAAAGGGAGAGGTGGAGGTGAGTACAAAGGGAGCGGTGGAGGGCAGTACAAAGGGAGCGGTGGAGGGGAGTACAAAGGGAGCGGTGGAGGGGAGCACAAAGGGAGCGGTGGAGGTGAGTACAAAGGGAGAGGTGGAGGTGAGTACATAGGGAGCGGTGGAGGGGAGTACAAAGGGAGCGGTGGAGGGGAATACAAAGGGAGCGGTGGAGCGGAGTACAAAGGGAGCGGTGGAGGGCAGTACAAAGGGAGCGGTGGAGGGCAGTACAATGGGAGCGGTGGAGGGGAGTACAATGGGAGAGGTGGAGGTGAGTTCAAAGGGAGTTGTGGAGGTGAGTACAAAGGGAGTTGTGGAGGGGAGAACAAAGGGAGCGGTGGAGGGGAGTACAAAGGGAGCGGTGGAGGGGGTACAAAGGGAGCGGTGGAGGTGAGTACAAAGGGAGTGGTGGAGGGGAGTACAAAGGGAGTTGTGGAGGGGAGTACAAAGGGAGAGGTGTTGGGGAGGACAAAGGGAGCGGTGAAGGTGAGTACAAAGGGAGTTGTGGAGGGGAGTACAAAGGGAGCGGTGGAGGGGAGTACAAAGGAAGTTGTGGAGGGGAGTACAAAGCAAGAGGTGGAGGTGAGTACAACGAGAGAGGTGTTGGGGAGTACAAAGGGAGTTGTGGAGGGGAGTACAAAGGGAGCAGTGGAGGGGTGTACAAAGGGAGTGGGGGAGGTGAGTACAAAGGGAGTGGTGGAGGTGAGTACAAAGGGAGTGGTGGAAATGAGTACAAAGGGAGTGGTGGAAATGAGTACAAAGGGGGTTGTGGAGGGGAGTGCAAAGGGAGCGGTGGAGGTGAGTACAAAGGGAGTTGCGGAGGTGAGTACAAAGGGAGCGGTGGAGGTGAGTACAAAGGGAGTTGTAGAGGTCAGTACAAAGGGAGCAGTGGAGGGGAGTACAAATGAAGTTGTGGAGGGGAGTACAAAGCGAGAGGTGGAGGTGAGTACAACGAGAGAGGTGTTGGGGAGTACAAAGGGAGAGGTGTTGGGGAGTACAAAGGGAGAGGTGTTGGGGAGTACAAAGGGAGAGGTGTTGGGGAGTACAAAGGGAGAGGTGTTGGGGAGTACAAAGGGAGAGGTGGAGGGGAGTACAAAGGGAGAGGTGGAGGGGAGTACAAAGGGAGTTGTGGAGGGGAGTACAAAGGGAGCGGTGGAGGGGAGTACAAAGGAAGGGGTGGAGGTGAGTACAAAGGGAGCGGTGGAGGGGTGTACAAAGGTAGCGGTGGAGGTGAGTACAAAGGGAGATGTGTTGGGGAGTACAAAGGGAGCGGTGGAGTGTAGTACAAAGGAAGTAGTGGAGGGGAGTACAAAGGGAGCGGTGGAGGGGAGTACAAAGGGAGAGGTGGAGGGGAGTACAAAGGGAGTTGTGGAGGTGAGTACAAAGGGAGCGGTGGAGGGGAGTACAAAGGGAGAGGTGGAGGGGAGTAGAAAGGGAGCGATGGAGTGTAGTACAAAGGGAGTGGTGGAGGTGAGTACAAAGGGAACGGTGGAGGTGAGTACAAAGGGAGCGGTGGAGGGGAGTACAAAGGGAGAGGTGGAGGGGAGTACAAAGGGAGTTGTGGAGGTGAGTACAAAGGGAGTTGTGGAGGTGAGTACAAAGGGAGTTGTGGAGGTGAGTACAAAGGGAGTGGTGGAGGTGAGTACAAAGGGAGTGGTGGAGGTGAGTACAAAAGGAGTGGGGGAGGTGAGTACAAAGGGAGTGGTGGAGGTGAGTACAAAGGGAGTGGTGGAGGTGAGTACAAAGGGAGCGGTGGAGGGGAATACAAAGGGAGCGGTGGAGGTGAGTACAAAGGGAGTTGTGGAGGGGAGTACAAAGGGAGCCGTGGAGGGGAGTACAAAGGGAGTTGTGGAGGGGAGTACAAAGGGAGCGGTGGAGGGGAGTACAAAGGGAGCGGTGGAGGGGAGTACAAAGGGAGCGGTGGAGGGGAGTACAAAGGGAGCGGTGGAGGTGAGTACAAAGGGAGCGGTGGAGGTGAGTACAAAGGGAGCGGTGGAGGTGAGTACAAAGGGAGCGGTGGAGGTGAGTACAAAGGGAGCGGTGGAGGTGAGTACAAAGGGAGCGGTGGAGGTGAGTACAAAGGGAGCGGTGGAGGGTAGTACAAAGGGAGCGGTGGAGGGTAGTACAAAGGGAGCGGTGGAGGGCAGTACAAAGGGAGCGGTGGAGGGCAGTACAAAGGGAGCGGTGGAGGGGTGTACAATGGGAGAGGTGGAGGTGAGTTCAAAGGGAGTTGCAGAGGTGAGTACAAAGGGAGTTGTGGAGGGGAGTACAAAGGGAGTGGTGGAGGTGAATCCAAAGGGAGTGGTGGAGGGGAGTACAAAGGGAGCGGTGGAGGGGAGTAACAAGGGAGTGGTGGAGGTGAGTAAAAGGGAGTGGTGGAGGGGAGTACAAAGGGAGCGGTGGAGGGGAGTACAAAGGGAGCGGTGGAGGGGTGTACAATGGGAGAGGTGGAGGTGAGTTCAAAGGGAGTTGCGGAGGTGAGTACAAAGGGAGTTGTGGAGGGGAGTACAAAGGGAGTGGTGGAGGTGAATCCAAAGGGAGTGGTGGAGGGGAGTACAAAGGGAGCGGTGGAGGGGAGTAACAAGGGAGTGGTGGAGGTGAGTAAAAGGGAGTGGTGGAGGGGAGTACAAAGGGAGCGGTGGAGGGGAGTACAAAGGAAGTGGTGGAGGAGAATACAAAGAGAGAGGTGGAGGTGAGTACAACGAGAGAGGTGTTGGGGAGTACAAAGGGACTTGTAGAGGTGAGTACAAAGGTAGTTGTGGAGGGGAGTACACGGGGAGTGGTGGAGGTAAATACAAAGGGAGTGGTGGAGGTGAGTACAAAGGGAGTGGTGGAGGTGAGTACAAAGGGAGTGGTGGTGGGGAGTACAAAGGGAGCGGTGGAGGGGAGACAAAGGGAGAGGTGGAGGGGAGTACAATGGGAGTGGTGGTGGTGGGGAGTTCAAAGGGAGAGGTGGTGGGGAGTACAATGGGAGAGGTGGAGGGCAGTACAAATGGAGAGGTGGAGGGGGGTTCAAAGGGAGTGGTGGAGGGGAGTACAAAGGGAGTTGTGGAGGGGAGTACAAAGGGTGAGGTGGTGGGGAGTACAATGGGAGAGGTGGAGGTGAGTACAAAGGGATTGGTGATGGTGGGGAGTACAAAGGGAGAGGTGGTGGGGAGGAAAATGGGAGTTGTGGAGGGGAGTACAAAGGGAGTTGTGGAGGGGAGTACAAAGGGAGTTGTGGAGGGGAGTACAAAGGGAGCGGTGGAGGGGAGTAGAAAGGGAGCGGTGGAGGGGAGTAGAAAGGGAGAGGTGGAGGGGAGTACAAAGGGAGCGGTGGAGGGGAGTACAAAGGGAGAGGTGGAGGGGAGTACAAAGGGAGTTGTGGAGGGGAGTACAAAGGGAGTTGTGGAGGGGAGTACAAAGGGAGTTGTGGAGGGGAGTACAAAGGGAGTTGTGGAGGGGAGTACAAAGGGAGCGGTGGAGGGGAGTACAAAGGGAGCGGTGGAGGGGAGTACAAAGGGAGCGGTGGAGGGGAGTACAAAGGGAGCGGTGGAGGGGAGTACAAAGGGAGCGGTGGAGGGGAGTACAAAGGGAGCGGTGGAGGAGAGTACAAAGGGAGCGGTGGAGGGGAGTACAAAGGGAGTTGTGGAGGGGAATACAAAGGGAGCGGTGGAGGGGAGTAAAAAGGGAGCGGTGGAGGGGAGTACAAAGGGAGCGGTGGAGGTGAGTACAAAGGGAGCGGTGGAGGGGAGTACAAAAGGAGCGGTGGAGGGGAGTACAAAGGTAGCGGTGGAGGGGAGTACAAAGGTAGCGGTGGAGGGGAGTACAAAGGGAGTTGTGGAGGGGAGTACAAAGCAAGAGGTGGAGGTGAGTACAACGAGAGAGGTGTTGGGGAGTACAAAGGGAGAGGTGTTGGGGAGTACAAAGATAGTTGTGGAGGTGAGTACAAAGGGAGAGGTGGAGGGGAATACAAAGGGAGTTGTGGAGGTGAGTACAAAGGGAGAGGTGGAGGGGAGTACAAAGGGAGCAGTGGAGGGGAGTACAAAGGGAGAGGTGGAGGTGGGTACAAAGGGAGAGGTAGAGGGGGGTTCAAAGGGAGATGTGGAGGTGAGTACAAAGGGAGTGGTGGAAATGAGTACAAAGGGAATTGTGGAGGTGAGTACAAAGGGAGCAGTGGAGGTGAGTACAAAGGGAGTTGTGGAGGGGAGTACAAAGGGAGTTGTGGAGGGGAGTACAAAGGGAGTGGTGGAAATGAGTACAAAGGGAGTTGTGGAGGGGAGTGCAAAGGGAGCGGTGGAGGTGAGTACAAAGGGAGTTGCGGAGGTGAGTACAAAGGGAGCGATGGAGGTGAGTACAAAGGGAGTTGTGGAGGGCAGTACAAAGGGAGCAGTGGAGGGGAGTACAAATGAAGTTGTGGAGGGGAGTACAAAGCGAGAGGTGGAGGTGAGTACAACGAGAGAGGTGTTGGGGAGTACAAAGGGAGAGGTGTTGGGGAGTACAAAGGGAGAGGTGTTGGGGAGTACAAAGGGAGTTGTGGAGGGGAGTACAAAGGGAGTTGTGGAGGGGAGTACAAAGGGAGAGGTGGAGGGGAGTACAAAGGGAGTTGTGGAGGGGAGTACAAAGGAAGGGGTGGAGGTGAGTACAAAGGGAGCGGTGGAGGGGTGTACAAAGGTAGCGGTGGAGGTGAGTACAAAGGGAGAGGTGTTGGGGAGTACAAAGGGAGCGGTGGAGTGTAGTACAAAGGGAGTGGTGGAGGGGAGTACAAAGGGAGCGGTGGAGGGGAGTACAATGGGAGAGGTGGAGGGGAGTACAAAGGGAGTTGTGGAGGTGAGTACAAAGGGAGCGGTGGAGGGGAGTACAAAGGAGAGCTGGAGGGGAGTACAAAGGGAGCGGTGGAGTGTAGTACAAAGGGAGTGGTGGAGGGGAGTACAAAGGGAGCGGTGGAGGTGAGTACAAAGGGAGCGGTGGAGGGGAGTACAAAGGGAGAGGTGGAGGGGAGTACAAAGGGAGTTGTGGAGGTGAGTACAAAGGGAGTTGTGGAGGGGAGTACAAAGGGAGAGGTGGAGGGGAGTACAAAGGGAGTTGTGGGGGTGAGTACAAAGGGAGTGGTGGAGGGGAGTACAAAGGGAGCGGTGGAGGGGAGTACAAAGGTTGCGGTGGAGGTGAGTACAAAGGGAGCGGTGGAGGGAATACAAAGGGAGCGGTGGAGGTGAGTACAAAGGGAGTTGTGGAGGTGAGTACAAAGGGAGCGGTGGAGGGGAGTACAAAGGGAGCGGTGGAGGTGAGTACAAAGGGAGTGCTGGAGGTGAGTACAAAGGGAGCGGTGGAGGGGTGTACAAAGGTAGCGGTGGAGGTGAGTACAAAGGGAGCGGTGGAGGGAATACAAAGGGAGCGGTGGAGGTGAGTACAAAGGGAGCGGTGGAGGGAATACAAAGGGAGTTGTGGAGGGGAGTACAAAGGGAGCGGTGGAGGGGAGTACAAAGGAAGTGGTGGAGGAGAATACAAAGAGAGAGGTGGAGGTGAGTACAACGAGAGAAGTGTTGGGGAGTACAAAGGGGCTTGTAGAGGTGAGTACAAATGTAGTTGTGGAGGGGAGTACAAAGGGAGTTGTGGAGGGGAGTACAAAGGGAGCGGTGGAGGGGTGTACAAAGGGAGTTGTGGAGGGGAGTACAAAGCGAGTTGTGGAGGGGAGTACAAAGGAAGTGGTGGAGGTGAGTACAAAGGGAGTGGTGGATGTGCGTACTAAGGGAGCGGTGGAGGGGAGTACAAAGCGAGGGGTGGAGGGGAGTACAAAGGGAGCGGTGGAGGGGTGTACAAAGGGAGTTGTGGAGGGGAGTACAAAGGGAGCGGTGGAGGGGAGTACAATGGGAGCGGTGGAGGGTAGTACAAAGGGAGTTGTGGAGGGGAGTACAAAGGGAGCGGCGGAGGGCAGTACAAAGGGAGCGGCGGAGGGCAGTACAAAGGGAGCGGTGGAGGGGAGTACAAAGGGAGCGGTGGAGGGGAGTACAAAGGGAGCGGTGGAGGGGAGTACAATGGGAGTTGTGGAGGGGAGTTCAATGGGAGTTGCGGAGGGGAGTACAATGGGAGTTGTGGAGGGGAGTACAAAGGGAGCGGTGGAGGGGATTACAAAGGGAGCGGTGGAGGGGAGTACAAAGGGAGCGGTGGAGGGGAGTACAAAGGGAGCGGTGGAGGGGAGTACAAAGGGAGCGGTGGAGGGGAATACAAAGGGAGCGGTGGAGGGGAGTACAAAGGGAGCGGTGGAGGGGAGTACAAAGGGAGCGGTGGAGGGGAGTACAAAGGGAGTTGTGGAGGGGAGTACAAAGGGAGCGGTGGAGGGGAGTACAAAGGGAGCGGTGGAGGGGAGTACAAAGGGAGAGGTGGAAGGGAGTACAAAGGGAGTTGTGGGGGGGAGTGCAAAGGGAGCGGTGGAGGGGAGAACAAAGGGAGTTGTGGAGGGGAGTGCAAAGGGAGCGGTGGAGGGGAGTACAAAGGGAGTGGTGGAGGTGAGTACAAAGGGAGCGGTGGAAGCAAGTACAAAGGGAGAGGTGATGGCGAGAACAAAGGGAGTTGTGGAGGGGAGTACAAAGGGAGCGGTGGAGGTGCGTACAAAGGGAGTTGTGGAGGGGAGTACAAAGGGAGTGGTGGAGGGGAGTATAAAGGGAGTGGTGGAGGGGAGTACAGTGGGAGTTGTAGAGGGGAGTACAAAGGGAGTGGTGGAGGTGAGTACAAAGGGAGCGGTGGAGGGGAGTACAAAGGGAGCGGTGGAGGGGAGTACAAAGGGAGATGTGGAGGTGAGTACAAAGGGAGTTGTGGAGGTGAGTACAAAGGGAGTTGTGGAGGTGAGGACAAAGGGAGTGGTGAAGGTGAGGACAAAGGGAGTTGTGGAGGGGAGTACAAAGGAAGTAGTGGAGGGTAGTACAAAGGGAGCGGTGGAGGGGAGTACAAAGTGAGGGGTGGAGGTGAGTACAAAGGGAGCATTGGAGGGGAGTACAAAGGGAGCTGTGGAGGTGAGTACAAAGGGAGTTGTCGAGGTGAGTACAAAGGGAGTTGTGGAGGTGAGTACAAAGGGAGTTGTGGTGGTGAGTACAAAGGGAGTTGTGGAGGTGAGTACAAATGGAGCGGTGGAGGGGAGTACAAAAGGAGAGGTGTTGGGGAGGACAAAGGGAGCGGTGAAGGTGAGTACAAAGGGAGTTGTGGAGGGGAGTACAAAGGGAGCGGTGGAGGGGAGTACAAAGGGAGTTGTGGAGGGGAGTACAAAGGGAGAGGTGTTGGGGAGTATAAAGGGAGTTGTGGAGGTGAGTACAAAGGGAGAGGTGGAGGGGAATACAAAGGGAGCAGTGGAGGGGAGTACAAAGGGAGAGGTGGAGGTGGGTACAAAGGGAGAGGTAGAGGGGGGTTCAAAGGAAGATGTGGAGGTGAGTACAAAGGGAGTGGTGGAGGGGAGTACAAAGGGAGTTGTGGAGGGGAGTACAAAGGGAGTGGTGTAAATGAGTACAAAGGGAGTTGTGGAGGGGAGTGCAAAGGGAGCGGTGGAGGTGAGTACAAAGGGAGTTGCGGAGGTGAGTACAAAGGGAGTTGTGGAGGGCAGTACAAAGGGAGCAGTGGAGGGGAGTACAAATGAAGTTGTGGAGGGGAGTACAAAGCGAGAGGTGGAGGTGAGTACAAAGGGAGAGGTGTTGGGGAGTACAAAGGGAGAGGTGTTGGGGAGTACAAAGGGAGAGGTGGAGGCGAGTACAAAGGGAGAGGTGGAGGGGAGTACAAAGGGAGTTGTGGAGGGGAGTACAAAGGGAGCGGTGGGGGGGAGTACAAAGGAAGGGGTGGAGGTGAGTACAAAGGGAGCGGTGGAGGGGTGTACAAAGGTAGCGGTGGAGGTGTGTACAAAGGGAGATGTGTTGGGGAGTACAAAGGGAGTGGTGGAGGGGAGTACAAAGGGAGCGGTGGAGGGGAGTACAAAGGGAGAGGTGGAGGGGAGTACAAAGGGAGTTGTGGAGGTGAGTACAAAGGGAGCGGTGGAGAGGAGTACAAAGGGAGAGGTGGAGGGGAGTACAAAGGGAGCGGTGGAATGTAGTACAAAGGGAGTGGTGGAGGGGAGTACAAACGGAGAGGTGGAGGGGAGTACAAAGGGAGTTGTGGAGGTGAGTACAAAGGGAGTTGTGGAGGGGAGAACAAAGGGAGAGGTGGAGGGGAGTACAAAGGGAGTTGTGGAGGTGAGTACAAAGGGAGTGGTGGAGGGGAGTACAAAGGGAGTGGTGGAGGTGAGTACAAAGGGAGTGGTGGAGGTGAGTACAAAGGGAGCGGTGGAGGGGAGTACAAAGGGAGCGGTGGAGGTGAGTACAAAGGGAGCGGTGGAGGTGAGTACAAAGGGAGAGGTGGAGGTGAGTACAAAGGGAGTGGTGGAGGGGAGTACAAAGGGAGCGGTGGAGGGGAGTACAAAGGGAGCGGTGGAGGTGAGTACAAAGGGAGCGGTGGAGGTGAGTACAAAGGGAGCGGTGGAGGTGAGTACAAAGGGAGCGGTGGAGGTGAGTACAAAGTGAGAGGTGGAGGTGAGTACAAAGGGAGTGGTGGAGGGGAGTACAAAGGGAGCGGTGGAGGGGACTACAAAGGGAGCGGTGGAGGTGAGTACAAAGGGAGAGGTGGAGGTGAGTACAAAGGGAGCGGTGGAGGGGAGTACAAAGGGAGCGGTGGAGGGGAGTACAAAGGGAGCGGTGGAGGGGAGTACAAAGGGAGCGGTGGAGCGGAGTACAAAGGGAGCGGTGGAGGGCAGTACAAAGGGAGCGGTGGAGGGGAGTACAATGGGAGAGGTGGAGTTGAGTTCAAAGGGTGTTGTGGAGGTGAGTACAAAGGGAGTTGTGGAGGGGAGTACAAAGGGAGCGGTGGAGGTGAGTTCAAAGGGAGTGGTGGAGGGGAGTACAAAGGGAGTTGTGGAGGGGAGTACAAAGGGAGAGGTGTTGGGGAGGACAAAGGGAGCGGTGAAGGTAAGTACAAAGGGAGTTGTGGAGGGGAGTACAAAGGAAGTTGTGGAGGGGAGTACAAAGGAAGTTGTGGAGGGGAGTACAAAGCAAGAGGTGGAGGTGAGTACAACGAGAGAGGTGTTGGGGAGTACAAAGGGAGAGGTGTTGGGGAGTACAAAGGGAGTTGTGGAGTTGAGTACAAAGGGAGTTGTGGAGGGGAGTACAAAGGGAGAGGTGGAGGGGAATACAAAGGGAGTTGTGGAGGTGAGTACAAAGGGAGAGGTGGAGGGGAGTACAAAGGGAGCAGTGGAGGGGAGTACAAAGGGAGAGGTGGAGGTGGGTACAAAGGGAGAGGTAGAGGGTGGTTCAAAGAAAGATGTGGAGGTGAGTACAAAGGGAGTGGTGGAGGTGAGTACAAAGGGAGTTGTGGACGGGAGTACAAAGGGAGTGGTGGAGGGGAGTACAAAGGGAGTTGTGGAGGGGAGTACAAAGGGAGTGGTGGAAATGAGTACAAAGGGAATTGTGGAGGTGAGTACAAAGGGAGCAGTGGAGGTGAGTACAAAGGGAGTTGTGGACGGGAGTACAAAGGGAGTGGTGGAGGGGAGTACAAAGGGAGTTGTGGAGGGGAGTACAAAGGGAGTGGTGGAAATGAGTACAAAGGGAATTGTGGAGGTGAGTACAAAGGGAGCAGTGGAGGTGAGTACAAAGGGAGTTGTGGACGGGAGTACAAAGGGAGTGGTGGAGGGGAGTACAAAGGGAGTTGTGGAGGGGAGTACAAAGGGAGTGGTGGAAATGAGTACAAAGGGAGTTGTGGAGGGGAGTGCAAAGGGAGCGGTGGAGGTGAGTACAAAGGGAGTTGCGGAGGGCAGTACAAAGGGAGCAGTGGAGGGGAGTACAAATGAAGTTGTGGAGGGGAGTACAAAGCGAGAGGTGGAGGTGAGTACAACGAGAGAGGTGTTGGGGCGTACAAAGGGAGAGGTGTTGGGGAGTACAAAGGGAGAGGTGGAGGGGAGTACAAAGGGAGAGGTGGAGGGGAGTACAAAGTGAGAGGTGGAGGGGAGTACAAAGGGAGTTGTGGAGGGGAGTACAAAGGGAGCGGTGGAGGGGAGTACAAAGGAAGGGGTGGAGGTGAGTACAAAGGGAGCGGTGGAGGGGTGTACAAAGGTAGCGGTGGAGGTGAGGACAAAGGGAGATGTGTTGGGGAGTACAAAGGGAGCGGTGGAGTGTAGGACAAAGGGAGTGGTGGAGGAGAGTACAAAGGGAGCGGTGGAGGTGAGTACAAAGGGAGCGGTGGAGGGGAGTACAAAGGGAGAGGTGGAGGGGAGTCCAAAGGGAGTTGTGGAGGTGGGTACAAAGGGAGTTGTGGAGGGGAGTACAAAGGGAGAGGTGGAGGGGAGTACAAAGGGAGTTGTGGAGGTGAGTACAAAGGGTTTGGTGGAGGGGAGTACAAAGGCCGTGGTGGAGGGGAGTACAAAGGGAGTGGTGGAGGTGAGTACAAAGGGAGTGGTGGAGGTGAGTACAAAGGGAGTGGTGGAGGTGAGTACAAAGGGAGCGGTGGAGGGGTGTACAAAGGTAGCGGTGGAGGTGAGTACAAAGGGAGCGGTGGAGGGAATACAAAGGGAGCGGTGGAGGTGAGTACAAAAGGAGTTGTGGAGGGGAGTACAAAGGGAGCCGTGGAGGGGAGTACAAAGGGAGTTGTGGAGGGGAGTACAAAGGGGGCGGTGGAGGGGAGTACAAAGGGAGTGGTGGAGGGCAGTACAAAGGGAGCGGTGGAGGGGAGTACAAAGGGAGCGGTGGAGGTGAGTACAAAGGGAGCGGTGGAGGGCAGTACAAAGGGAGTGGTGGAGGTGAGTACAAAGGGAGCGGTGGAGGTGAGTACAAAGGGAGCGGTGGAGGGGAGTGCAAAGGGAGTGGTGGAGGGCAGTACAAAGGGAGTGGTGGAGGTGAGTACAAAGGGAGCGGTGGAGGGGAGTACAAAGGGAGTGGTGGAGGGCAGTACAAAGGGAGTGGTGGAGGGCAGTACAAAGGGAGTGGTGGAGGTGAGTACAAAGGGAGCGGTGGAGGTGAGTACAAAGGGAGCGGTGGAGGTGAGTACAAAGGGAGTGGTGGAGGGGAGTACAAAGGGAGCGGTGGAGGGGAGTACAAAGGGAGCGGTGGAGCGGAGTACAAAGGGAGCGGTGGAGGTGAGTACAAAGGGAGCGGTGGAGGTGAGTACAAAGGGAGCGGTGAAGGGGAGTACAAAGGGAGCGGTGGAGGTGAGTACAAAGGGAGCGGTGGAGGTGAGTACAAAGGGAGTGGTGGAGGGGAGTACAAAGGGAGCGGTGGAGGGGAGTACAAAGGGAGCGGTGGAGGTGAGTACAAAGGGAGCGGTGGAGGTGAGTAAAAGGGAGTGGTGGAGGGGAGTACAAAGGGAGCGGTCGAGGGGAGTAACAAGGGAGTGGTGGAGGTGAGTAAAAGGGAGTGGTGGAGGGGAGTACAAAGGGAGCGGTGGAGGGGAGTAACAAGGGAGTGGTGGAGGTGAATCCAAAGGGAGTGGTGGAGGGGAGTACAAAGGGAGCGGTGGAGGTGAGTAAAAGGGAGTGGTGGAGGGGAGTACAAAGGGAGCGGTCGAGGGGAGTAACAAGGGAGTGGTGGAGGTGAGTAAAAGGGAGTGGTGGAGGGGAGTACAAAGGGAGCGGTGGAGGGGAGTAACAAGGGAGTGGTGGAGGTGAGTACAAAGGGAGTTGTGGAGGGGAGTACAAAGGGAGCGGTGGAGGGGAGTACACGGTGAGTGGTGGAGGTAAATACAAAGGGAGTGGTGGAGGTGAGTACAAAGGGAGTTGTGGAGGGGAGTACAAAGGGAGTGGTGGAAATGAGTACAAAGGGAGTTGTGGAGGGGAGTGCAAAGGGAGCGGTGGAGGTGAGTACAAAGGGAGTTGCGGAGGTGAGTACAAAGGGAACGGTGGAGGTGAGTACCAAGGGAGTTGTGGAGGGCAGTACAAAGGGAGCAGTGGAGGGGAGTACAAATGAAGTTGTGGAGGGGAGTACAAAGCGAGAGGTGGAGGTGAGTACAACGAGAGAGGTGTTGGGGCGTACAAAGGGAGAGGTGTTGGGGAGTACAAAGGGAGAGGTGGAGGGGAGTACAAAGGGAGAGGTGGAGGGGAGTACAAAGGGAGAGGTGGAGGGGAGTACAAAGGGAGTTGTGGAGGGGAGTACAAAGGGAGCGGTGGAGGGGAGTACAAAGGAAGGGGTGGAGGTGAGTACAAAGGGAGCGGTGGAGGGGTGTACAAAGGTAGCGGTGGAGGTGAGGACAAAGGGAGATGTGTTGGGGAGTACAAAGGGAGCGGTGGAGTGTAGGACAAAGGGAGCGGTGGAGGGGAGTACAAAGGGAGCGGTGGAGGGGAGTACAAAGGGAGAGGTGGAGGGGAGTACAAAGGGAGCGGTGGAGTGTAGTACAAAGGGAGTGGTGGAGGAGAGTACAAAGGGAGCGGTGGAGGGGAGTACAAAGGGAGAGGTGGAGGGGAGTCCAAAGGGAGTTGTGGAGGTGGGTACAAAGGGAGTTGTGGAGGGGAGTACAAAGGGAGAGGTGGAGGGGAGTACAAAGGGAGTTGTGGAGGTGAGTACAAAGGGTTTGGTGGAGGGGAGTACAAAGGGAGTGGTGGAGGGGAGTACAAAGGGAGTGGTGGAGGTGAGTACAAAAGGAGTTGTGGAGGGGAGTACAAAGGGAGCCGTGGAGGGGAGTACAAAGGGAGTGGTGGAGGTGAGTACAAAGGGAGTGGTGGTGGTGGGGAGTACAAAGGGAGAGGTGGTGGGGAGTACAATGGGAGAGGTGGAGGGCAGTACAAATGGAGAGGTGGAGTGGGGTTCAAAGGGAGTGGTGGAGGGGAGTACAAAGGGAGTTGTGGAGGGGAGTACAAAGGGAGTTGTGGAGGGGAGTACAAAGGGTGAGGTGGTGGGGAGTACAAAGGGTGAGGTGGTGGGGAGTACAATGGGAGAGGTGGAGGTGAGTACAAAGGGAGAGGTGGTGGGGAGGAAAATGGGAGAGGTGGAGGGGAGTACAAAGGGAGTTGTGGAGGGGAGTACAAAGGGAGTTGTGGAGGGGAGTACAAAGGGAGTTGTGGAGGGGAGTACAAAGGGAGTTGTGGAGGGGAGTACAAAGGGAGTTGTGGAGGGGAGTACAAAGGGAGTTGTGGAGGGGAGTACAAAGGGAGTTGTGGAGGGGAGTACAAAGGGAGTTGTGGAGGGGAGTACAAAGGGACCGGTGGAGGGGAGTACAAAGGGAGCGGTGGAGGGGAGTACAAAGGGAGAGGTGGAGGGGAGTACAAAGGGAGCGGTGCAGGGGAGTACAAAGGGAGCGGTGGAGGGAGGTACAAAGGGAGCGGTGGAGGTGAGTACAAAGGGAGTGGTGGAGGGGAGTACAAAGGGAGTTGTGGAGGGGAGTACAAAGGGAGAGGTGTTGGGGAGGACAAAGGGAGCGGTGAAGGTAAGTACAAAGGGAGTTGTGGAGGGGAGTACAAAGGGAGCGGTGGAGGGGAGTACAAAGGAAGTTGTGGAGGGGAGTACAAATCAAAAGGTGTTGGGGAGTACAAAGGGAGTTGTGGAGGTGAGTACAAAGGGAGTTGTGGAGGTGAGTACAAAGGGAGTTGTGGAGGGGAGTACAAAGGGAGAGGTGGAGGGGAATACAAAGGGAGTTGTGGAGGTGAGTACAAAGGGAGAGGTGGAGGGGAGTACAAAGGGAGCAGTGGAGGGGAGTACAAAGGGAGAGGTGGAGGTGGGTACAAAGGGAGAGGTAGAGGGTGTTTCAAAGGAAGATGTGGAGGTGAGTACAAAGGGAGTGGTGGAAATGAGTACAAAGGGAATTGTGGAGGTGAGTACAAAGGGAGCAGTGGAGGTGAGTACAAAGGGAGTTGTGGACGGGAGTACAAAGGGAGTGGTGGAGGGGAGTACAAAGGGAGTTGTGGAGGGGAGTACAAAGGGAGTGGTGGAAATGAGTACAAAGGGAGTTGTGGAGGGGAGTGCAAAGGGAGCGGTGGAGATGAGTACAAAGGGAGTTGCGGAGGTGAGTACAAAGGGACCGGTGGAGGTGAGTACAAAGGGAGTTGTGGAGGGCAGTACAAAGGGAGCAGTGGAGGGGAGTACAAAGGGAGAGGTGGAGGGGAGTACAAAGGGAGCGGTGGAGGGGAGTACAAAGGGAGCGGTGGAGGGGAGTACAAAGGGAGCGGTGGAAATGAGTACAAAGGGAGTTGTGGAGGGGAGTACAAAGGGAGCGGTGGAGGGGAGTACAAAGGGAGCGGTGGAGGGTAGTACAAAGGGAGCGGTGGAGGGTAGTACAAAGGGAGCGGTGGAGGTGAGTACAAAAGGAGCGGTGGAGGGGAGTACAAAGGTAGCGGTGGAGGGGAGTACAAAGGGAGTTGTGGAGGGGAGTACAAAGGGATCGGTGGAGGGGAGTACAAAGGGAGTTGTGGAGGGGAGTACAAAGGGAGCGGTGGAGGGGAGTACAAAGGGAGCGGTAGTGGGGAGTACAAAGGGAGTGGTGGAGGTGAGTACAAAGGGAGTTGTGGAGGGGAGTACAAAGGGAGCGGTGGAGGGGAGTACAAAGGGAGCGGTGGAGGGGAGTACAAAGGGAGCGGTGGAGGGGAGAACAAAGGGAGCGGTGGAGGGGAGTACAAAGGGAGTGGTGGAGGTGAGTACAAAGGGAGCGGTGGAGGGGAGTACAAAGGGAGTTGTGGAGGGGAGTACAAAGGGAGTTGTGGAGGGGAGTACAAAGGGAGCGGTGGAGGTGAGTACAAAGGGAGCGGTGGAGGTGAGTACAAAGGGAGCTGTGGAGGGCAGTACAAAGGGAGCGGTGGAGGGGAGTGCAAAGGGAGCGGTGGAGGGCAGTGCAAAGGGAGCGGTGGAGGGGAGTGCAAAGGGAGCGGTGGAGGGGGGTACAAAGGGAGCGGTGGAGGTGAGTACAAAGGGAGTGGTGGAGGGGAGTACAAAGGGAGTTGTGGAGGGGAGGACAAAGGGAGAGGTGTTGGGGGGGACAAAGGGAGCGGTGAAGGTGAGTACAAAGGGAGTTGTGGAGGGGAGTACAAAGGGAGCGGTGGAGGGGAGTACAGAGGAAGTTGTGGAGGGGAGTACAAAGCAAGAGGTGGAGGTGAGTACAACAAGAGAGGTGTTGGGGAGTACAAAGGGAGAGGTGTTGGGGAGTACAAAGGGAGTTGTGGAGGTGAGTACAAAGGGAGTTGTGGAGGGGAGTACAAAGGGAGAGGTGGAGGGGAATACAAAGAGAGTTGTGGAGGTGAGTACAAAGGGAGAGGTGGAGGGGAGTACAAAGGGAGCAGTGGAGGGGAGTACAAAGGGAGAGGTGGAGGTGGGTACAAAGGGAGAGGTAGAGGGGGGTTCAAAGGGAGATGTGGAGGTGAGTACAAAGGGAGTGGTGGAAATGAGTACAAAGGGAGTTGTGGACGGGAGTACAAAGGGAGTGGTGGAGGGGAGTACAAAGGGTGTTGTGGAGGGGAGTACAAAGGGAGTGGTGGAAATGAGTACAAAGGGAGTTGTGGAGGGGAGTGCAAAGGGAGCGGTGGAGGTGAGTACAAAGGGAGTTGCGGAGGTGAGTACAAAGGGAGCGGTGGAGGTGAGTACAAAGGGAGTTGTGGAGGGCAGTACAAAGGGAGCAGTGGAGGGGAGTACAAATGAAGTTGTGGAGGGGAGTACAAAGCGAGAGGTGGAGGTGAGTACAACGAGAGAGGTGTTGGGGAGTACAAAGGGAGAGGTGTTGGGGAGTACAAAGGGAGTTGTGGAGGGGAGTACAAAGGGAGAGGTGGAGGGGAGTACAAAGGGAGCGGTGGAGGGGAGTACAAAGGGAGCGGTGGAGGGGAGTACAAAGGAAGGGGTGGAGGTGAGTACAAAGGGAGCGGTGTTGGGGAGTACAAAGGGAGCGGTGTTGGGGAGTACAAAGGGAGCGGTGGAGTGTAGTACAAAGGGAGTGGTGGAGCGGAGTACAAAGGGAGCGGTTGAGGGGAGTACAAAGGGAGAGGTGGAGGGGAGTACAAAGGGAGTTGTGGAGGTGAGTACAAAGGGAGCGGTGGAGGGGAGTACAAAGGGAGCGGTGGAGGGGAGTACAAAGGGAGCGGTGGAGTGTAGTACAAAGGGAGTGGTGGAGGGGAGTACAAAGGGAGAGGTGGAGGGGAGTACAAAGGGAGAGGTGGAGGGGAGTACAAAGGGAGCGGTGGAGGGGAGTACAAACGGAGCGGTGGAGGTGAGTACAAAGGGAGCGGTGGAGGGGTGTACAAAGGTAGCGGTGGAGGTGAGTACAAAGGGAGCGGTGGAGGGAATACAAAGGGAGCGGTGGAGGTGAGTACAAAGGGAGTTGTGGAGGTGAGTACAAAGGGAGTTGTGGAGGGGAGTACAAAGGGAGCGGTGGAGGTGAGTACAAAGGGAGTGGTGGAGGTGAGTACAAAGGGAGCGGTGGAGGGGTGTACAAAGATAGCGGTGGAGGTGAGTACAAAGGGAGCAGTGGAGGGGTGTACAAAGGTAGCGGTGGAGGTGAGTACAAAGGGAGCGGTGGAGGGAATACAAAGGGAGCGGTGGAGGGGAGTACAAAGGGAGCGGTGGAGGGGAGTACAAAGGAAGTGGTGGAGGAGAATACAAAGAGAGAGGTGGAGGGGAGTACAAAGGGAGCGGTGGAGGGGAGTACAAAGGGAGAGGTGGAAATGAGTACAAAGGGATTGGTGATGGTGGGGAGTACAAAGGGAGAGGTGGTGGGGAGGAAAATGGGAGAGGTGGAGGGGAGTACAAAGGGAGTTGTGGAGGGGAGTACAAAGGGAGTTGTGGAGGGGAGTACAAAGGGAGTTGTGGAGGGGAGTACAAAGGGAGCGGTGGAGGGGAGTACAAAGGGAGCGGTGGAGGGGAGTACAAAGGGAGAGGTGGTGGGGAGTACAATGGGAGAGGTGGAGATGAGTACAAAGGGATTGGTGATGGTGGGGAGTACAAAGGGAGAGGTGGTGGGGAGGAAAATGGGAGAGGTGGAGGGGAGTACAAAGGGAGTTGTGGAGGGGAGTACAAAGGGAGTTGTGGAGGGGAGTACAAAGGGAGTTGTGGAGGGGAGTACAAAGGGAGCGGTGGAGGGGAGTACAAAGGGAGCGGTGGAGGGGAGTACAAAGGGAGCGGTGGAGGGGAGTACAAAGGGAGCGGTGGAGGGGAGTACAAAGGGAGAGGTGGAAATGAGTACAAAGGGAGTTGTGGAGGGGAGTACAAAGGGAGCGGTGGAGGGGAGTACAAAGGGAGCCGTGGAGGGGAGTACAAAGGGAGCGGTGGAGGGGAGTACAAAGGGAGCGGTGGAGGGGAGTACAAAGGGAGCGGTGGAGGGGAGTACAAAGGGAGCGGTGGAGGGGAGTACAAAGGGAGCGGTGGAGGGGAGTACAAAGGGAGAGGTGGAGGGGAGTACAAAGGGAGTTGTGGAGGGGAGTACAAAGGGAGCGGTGGAGTGGCGTACAAAGGGAGTTGTGGAGGGGAGTACAAAGGGATCGGTGGAGGGGAGTACAAAGGGAGCGGTAAAGGGGAGTACAAAGGGAGTTGTGGAGGTGAGTACAAAGGGAGTTGTGGAGGGGAGTACAAAGGGAGTTGTGGAGGGGAGTACAAAGGGAGCGGTGGAGGGGAGTACAAAGGGAGCGGTGGAGGGGAGGACAAAGGGAGTTGTGGAGGTGCGTACAAAGGGAGTTGTGGAGGGGAGTACACAGGGAGAGGTGTTGGGGAGGACAAAGGGAGAGGTGTTGGGGAGTACAAAGGGAGTTGTGGAGGGGATACAAAGGGAGCAGTGGAGGTGAGTACAAAGGGAGAGGTGTTGGGGAGTACAAAGGGAGAGGTGTTGGGGAGTCCAAAGGGAGAGGCTTTGGGTCGTACAAAGGGAGAGGTGGAGATGAGTATAAAGGGAGAGGTGGTGGTGGGGAGTACAAAGGGAGAGGCAGTGGGGAGTACAATGGGAGAGGTGGAGGGCTGTATAAATGGAGAGGTGGAGGGGGGGTTCAAAGGGAGAGGTGGAGGTGAGTACAAAGGGAGTTGTGGAGGTGAGTACAAAGGGAGTTGAGGAGGTGAGTACAAAGGCAGTTGTGGAGGGGAGTACAAAGGGAAAGGTGAAGGGGAGTACAATGGGAGTTGTGGAGGTGTGTACAAAGGGAGTTGTGGAGGGGAGTACAAAGGGAGCGGTGGAGGGGAGTACAAAGGGAGCGGTGGAGGGGAGTACAAAGGGAGCAGTGAAGGGGAGTTCAAAGGGAGCAGTGGAGGGGAGTACAAAGGGAGCAGTGGAGGGGAGTACAAAGGGAGCAGTGGAGGGGAGGACAAAGGGAGTTGTGGAGGGGAGTACAAAGGGAGTGGTGGAGGGGAGTACAAAGGGAGTGGTGGAGGGGAGTACAAAGGGAGTGGTGGAGGTGAGTACAAAGGGAGTGGTGGAGGTGAGTACAAAGGGAGTGGTGGAGGTGAGTACAAAGGGAGTGGTGGAGGTGAGTACAAAGGGAGCGGTGGAGGGGAGTACAAATGGAGCGGTGGAGGGGAGTACAAAGGGAGCGGTGGATGTGAGTACTAAGGGAGCGGTGGAGGGCAGTACAAAGGGAGGGGTGGAGGGGAGTACAAAGGGAGCGGTGGAGGGGAGTACAAAGGGAGCGGTGGAGGGGAGTACAAAGGGAGTTGTGGAGGGGAGTACAAAGGGAGCGGCGGAGGGGAGTACAAAGGGAGCGGCGGAGGGGAGTACAAAGGGAGCGGCGGAGGGGAGTACAAAGGGAGCGGCGGAGGGGGGTACAAAGGGAGCGGCGGAGGGGAGTACAAAGGGAGTTGTGGAGGGGAGTACAAAGGGAGCGGCGGAGGGGAGTACAAAGGGAGCGGCGGAGGGGAGTACAAAGGGAGCGGCGGAGGGGAGTACAAAGGGAGCGGCATAGGGGAGTACAAAGGGAGCGGTGGAGGGGAGTACAAAGGGAGTTGTGGAGGGGAGTACAAAGGGAGCGGCGTAGCGGGGTACAAAGGGAGCGGCGGAGGGGAGTACAAAGGGAGCGGTGGAGGGGAGTACAAAGGGAGCGGTGGAGGGGAGTACAAAGGGAGCGGTGGAGGGGAGTACAAAGGGAGCGGTGGAGGGGAGTACAAAGGGAGCGGTGGAGGGGAGTACAAAGGGAGCGGTGGAGGGGAGTACAAAGGGAGCGGTGGAGGGGAGTACAAAGGGAGCGGTGGAGGGGAGTACAAAGGGAGCGGTGGAGGGGAATACAAAGGGAGCGGTGGAGAGGAGTACAAAGGGAGAGGTGGTGGAGAGTACAAAGGGAGTGGTGGAGGGGAGTACAAAGGGAGTGGTGGAGGTGAGTACAAAGGGTGTTGTGGAGGTGAGTACAAAGGGTGTTGTGGAGGTGAGTACAAAGGGAGAGGTGGAGGGGAATACAAAGGGAGTTGTGGAGTGGAGTACAAAGGTAGTTGTGGAGGTGAGTACAAAGGGAGAGGTGTTGGGGTGTACAAAGGGAGTTGTGGAGTTCAGTAAAAAGGGAGTGGTGGAGTTGACTACAAAGGGAGTGGTTGAGGTGAGTACAAAGGGAGTGGTGGAGGGGAGTACAAAGGGAGTGGTGGAGGTGAGTACAAAGGGAGTGGTGGAGGTGAGTACAAAGGGAGTGGTGGAGGTGAGTCCAAGGGGAGTGGTGGAGTTGAGTACAAAGGGAGTGGTGGAGTTGAGTACAAAGGGAGTGGTGGAGGTGAGTACAAAGGGAGTGGTGGAGGTGAGGACAAAGGGAGTGGTGGAGGTGAGTACAAAGGGAGTGGTGGAGGTGAGTACAAAGTGAGCGGTGGAGGGGAGTACAAAGTGAGCGGTGGAGGGGAGTACAAAAGGAGCGGTGGAGGGGAGTACAAAGAGAGCGGTGGAGGTGAGTACAAAGGGAGAGGTGGAGGGGAGGACAAATGGAGATGTGGAGGTGGGTACAAAGGGTGTTGTGGAGGTGAGTACAATGGGAGTTGTGGAGGGGAATACAAAGAGAGAGGTGGAGGTGTCTACAAAGGGCGTTGTCGAGGTGTGTACAAAGGGAGCGGTGGAAATGAGTTCAAAGGGAGAGGTGTTGGCGAGTACAAAGGGAGAGGAGTTGGGGAGTTCAAAGGGGGTTGTGTAGGGGGGTACAAAGCGAGAGGTAGAGGCTTGTACAAAGGGAGTGGTGGAGGGGAGTACATAGGAAGTGGTGGAGGAGAGTACAAAGGGAGAGGTGGAGGGGAGTACAAAGGGAGTGATGGAGGAGAGTACAAAGGGAGTGGTGGAGTGGAGTACAAAGGGAAAGGTGGAGGTGAGTACAAAGGGAGAGGTGTTGGGGAGTACATTGGGAGTTGTGGAGGGGAGTACAAAGGGAGAGGTGGAGGTGAGTACAAAGGGAGAGGTGGAGGGGAGTACGAAGGGAGAGGTGGAGTTGAGTACAAAGGGAGCGGTGGAGGTGAGTACTAAGGGAGCGGTGGAGGGTGTACAAATTCTTCATTTAAGAAAGATTTTGACAGGCCCATGAGTGAGTTAGGTTTGGAGGGGTATGGACCAAGTGCAGGCAAATGGGATTAGTTTAACTGTGAAAACTATAGTATGGACAAGTTCGGCTGAAGGGCCTGTTTCCATAGTGTAGACCGTCTGGTGCTGGTGTCCTCTGGGTCCCACTCATGCTGACAGAATGCTGTATTACAGACAATGTCTGACTGTTGTCTGATTAGTTTGTGAGAAATATATCGCATGTCACTTTCTATATTTTCTACAATACAGGGTTAACTTTACGTTATTTCTTACTGAGTTAAAAATAAACCAAACATCATTGCTTTTCAATTGAAGATAATTCAAATGAACAATAATGAAATTACCAGAGTACAACCTTATTATTATGCAATTTACTGACCTTAGTAAACAGCTGACTCATGTTCCAAGCAGTGAACACGCCATCTTTCAGTTAGCAAGTTGAATCTGATTTTAAAAAGAGCCTGAATTTAGACAGAGTGTTACCAGGCCTCATTACAAACTCCAAAACATAGGCCATCTTTAAATCTGGCCAGAAAGCTTCCAAATTGTATCTGGACAGTTATTCACACAATCACTCGTGACAAACCAGTTAGTGACATCCCTGAAAAATGAGGAAATGCTTGTAGCAGACTTGGCCGCTGTACTAGCACAAAGCTCAGTGCTGCTTCAAATGCAGTTTAACATTTGTAAAACTGACCAGTCAACAACCATGTCTCACAGGTTTATCTCTGCTGATGACTCTGGTGTGCCACCTAAACTCTGTAACTCTGCACCTTGGACCCGATCCTGAATAAAGGTGGTATAAAGGTGATGGACCCCTGTAGCACATGGCATCTTACATTGAATCCCTCAATATCTGAACAGAACTGTGCAGCTATATTGATGGTCAGCATCATCCCAGCCCAGCATCCTAATGTGTGACTCGAAATAGAAGTTTCTACGCAAATATTTTCAGCTTCGTTCTGATCATTCACAGGAAGGCTCATTCCTGAAGGTCCAACATCATTTGATAATATCCATTTTTTGATTGTTCAATAAGCACCAATACACTCATTTCTTTTTGCTCAATTTTATGACTGGAATACAATGAAACCTGTGCACAAGTCACAATAAGGGACATTGAAACAATGAGTTTGATTATTTCATCCAAAATGCAATCATTAAGTGCAAGTACTTTGAAAATATACAATTGTTGTTTTGTTTTTCTGTTGTAGGAATATTGCGTGTTAATATTCACACACAATCATTTTCATGGCACTGTGTCTAATGTTCTACAGTCCAGATGTGAGTACATTTTGAATTGCATCTGTCAATCTCCCAGGTCATGTGGTGTGTGAATATCGTGTCCATGTGATGCTGGATATGTAGGCCATGTCTCTGAAAGACTAATCAACTATTTCAAACAGCATATTCCTTCAGCTGTTCACAACAAACAAGGTGCAAAGTGGAGATGCTGGGGATTAGAGGGAAAACTTGTTGTGTGGGTAAAGCACTGCAGGTGAGGCAGCAGCCGAGGGGCAGTGGAGTCGATGTTTCGAGCATTAGCCCTTCATTTAGAACATAGAACATAGAACATAGAACAATACAGCACAGAACAGGCCCTTCGGCCCACGATGTTGTGCCGAACTTCTAACCTAGATTAAGTACCCATCCATGTACCTATCCAAATGCCGCTTCAAGGTCGCCAATGATTCCGACTCCACCACTCCCACGGGCAGCGCATTCCATGCCCCCACCACTCTCTGGGTAAAGAACCCACCCCTGACATCTCCCCTATACCTTCCACCCTTCACCTTAAATTTATGTCCCCTTGTAACACTCTGTTGTACCTGGGGAAAAAGTTTCTGACTATCTATCTATTCCTCTGATCATCTTATAAACCTCTATCAAGTCACCCCTCATCCTTCGCCGTTCCAACGAGAAAAGGCCGAGAACTCTCAACCTATCCTCGTACGACTTCCTCTCCATTCCAGGCAACATCCTGGTAAATCTTCTCTGCACCCTCTCCAAAGCTTCCACATCTTTCCTATAGTGAGGCGACCAGAACTGCACACAGTACTCCAACTGTGGCCTAACCAAAGTCCTGTATAGCTGCAACATCACTTCACGACTCTTGAATTCAATCCCTCTGCTAATGAACGATAATACTCCATAGGCCTTCTTACAAACTCTATCCACCTGAGTGGCAACCTTCAAAGATCTATGTACATAGACCCCAAGATCCCTCTGTTCCTCCACCTGACTAAGAACCCTACCATTAACCCTGTATTCCGCATTCTTATTTGTTCTTCCAAAATGGACAACCTCACACTTGGCAGGGTTGAACTCCATCTGCCACTCTTCAGCCCAGCTCTGCATCATATCTAAGTCCCTCTGCAGCCGACAACAGCCCTCCTCACTGTCCACAACTCCACCTATCTTCGTATCATCTGCAAATTTACTGACCCACCCTTCGACTCCCTCATCTAAGTCATTAATAAAAATTACAAACAGCAGAGGACCCAGAACTGATCCCTGCGGAACTCCACTTGTAACTGGGCTCCAGGCTGAGTATTTACCATCTACCACCACTCTCTGCCTTCAACCGGTTATCCAGTTTTCTATCCAATTGGCCAAATTTCCCTCTATCCCATGCCTCCTGACTTTCCGCATAAGCCTACCATGGGGAACCTTATCAAATGCCTTACTAAAATCCATGTACACTACATCCACTGCTCTTCCCTCATCCACATGCTTGGTCACCTCCTCGAAGAATTCAATAAGACTTGTAAGGCAAGACCTACCCTTCACAAATCCGTGCTGGCTGTCCCTAATCAAGCAGTGTCTTTCCAGATACTCATAAATCCTATCCCTCAGTACCCTTTCCATTACTTTGCCTACCACAGAAGTAAGACTAACAGGCCTGTAATTCCCGGGGTTATCCCTATTCCCTTTTTTGAACAGGGGCACAACATTCGCTACTCTCCAGTCCCCTGGTACCACCCCCTTTGCCAGTGAAGACGAGAAGATCATTGCCAACGGTACTGCAATTTCCTCTCTTGCTTCCCACATAATCCTAGGATATAACCCGTCAGGCCCGGGGGACTTGTCTATCCTCAAGTTGTTCAAAATGTCCAACACATCTTCCTTCCTAACAGGTATCTCTTCTAGCTTACCAGTCCATTTCACACTCTCCTCTTCTACAATACGGTCCCTCTCGTTCGTAAATACTGAAGAGAAGTACTTGTTCAAGACCTCTCCTATCTCTTCCGACTCAATACACAGTCTCCCACTACTGTCCTTGATCGGACCTACCCTCGTTCTCGTCATTCTCTGGTTTCTCACATACGCATAAAATGCCTTGGGGTTATCCTTGATCCTATCCGCCAACGATTTTTCATGCCCTCTCTTAGCTCTCCTAATCCCTTTCTTCAGGTCCCTTCTGGCTATCCTGTATCCCTCCACTGCTCTGTCTGAATCCTGTTTCCTCAACCTTATGTAAGCCTCCTTCTTCCTCTTTACCAGACATTCAACCTCTCTCGTCAACCAAGGCTCCTTCACACGACCATTTCTTTCCTGCCTGATAGGTACATACATATCATGGACACGTCGTATCTGCTCTTTGAAAAAGTTCCACATTTCCACCACATCCTTCCCTGACAGCCTATGCTCCCAACGTATGCTCCTCAAATCCTGCCTTACAGCATCGTAATTTCCCTTCCCCCAATTATAAAATCTACCTTGTTGTGCGCACCTATCTCTCTCCATAACCAAGGTGAAAGTCGCAGAATTGTGGTCACCATCACCAAAATTTTCACCCACTAACAAGCCCACCACTTGTCCCGGTTCATTACCGAGTACCAAATCCAATATGGCCTCCCCTCTGGTTGGACAATCTACATACTGCGTTAGAAAAGCTTCCTGGACACACTGCACAAACACCGCCCCATCCAATCTACTTGATCTAAAGAGCTTCCAATCAATATTTGGGAAGTTGAAGTCGCCCATGACTACGACCCTGTGGCTTCTGCACCTTTCCAAAATCTGTTTCCCAATCTGTTTCTCCACATCTCTGCTGCTATTGGGGGGCCTATAGTAAACACCCAACAAGGTGACTGCACCTTTCCTATTTCTGACTTCAGCCCATACTACCTCCAGAGGCAGATCCCCCTCAAACTTCCTTTCTGCAGCCGTTATACCATTTCTAATTAGCAATGCCACCCCCCCCCTCCTTTTTTCCCACCCTCCCTAATCTTACTGAAACACCTGTAACCAGGAACCTCCAACAGCCATTCCTGTCCCACATCTATCCACGTTTCCGTGATGGCCACAACATCGTAGTCCCAGGTACCGATCCACGCCTTAAGTTCACCCACCTTATTTCTGATACTCCTTGCGTTGATGTATACGCACTTGAGCCCATCTCTGTGTCCGCTAGTAGTCCCTGTCAGTGCTACCTTCTCCACAGCTCCCCTACAGTCTTGGGCATCCTGACAAACAGCTAACCTACTTGCTGGACTACAAGTCCGGATCCCATCCCCCTGCCAAATTAGTTTAAACCCCCCCGAAGAGTGCTAGCAAACCTACCCCCCAGGATATTGGTGCCCTTCTGGTTCAGGTGCAACCCGTCCTGTTTGTACAGGTCCCACCTTCCCCAGAATGCAGTCCAATTGTCCAAATATCTGAAGCCCTCCCTCCTACACCAGCCTTGCAGCCACGTGTTCAACTGCACTCTCTCCCTATTCTTTGCCTCACTGTCACGTGGCACCAGGAACAACCCAGAGATGACGACTCTGTCTGTCCTAGCTTTTAGCTTCCAGCCTAACTCCTTGAGCTCTTGAATGACCTCCCCACCTCTCTTCCTACCTATGTCGTTGGTGCCAATGTGCACCACGACTTCTGGCTGCACACCCTCCCCCTTAAGGATTCTGAAGACACGGTCTGAGACGTCTCGGACCCTAGCACCCGGGAGGCAACAAACCATCCGTGAGTCTCGTCCATGTCCACAGAACCGCCTGTCCGTCCCTCTAACTAGAGAGTCCCCTATAACTAGCGCTCTCCTCCTCTCCCCCTTTCCCTTCTGAGTCTCAGAGCCACAGACCCCTTCACTGCAGCTTACACCTGCAACGCTGTCCCCCCCAACAGTTTCCAAAGCTGTATATTTATTTTTTTTTCCACCACACTTTCCAGAAACAAGCAAGGGACTGACTGGATCCAACCAGTCTGCAGTCTCCAAATACAAAACTCCGTGTCCAACATTGATCACGTTTTGACAATATTTTTAATTTTAATTCATTGATGAAATATGGGCATCACTGATTAGCCAGAATTCATTACCCATTGCCTCGTTTCCCTTGAGACGGTGTTGGTGAATTTCCTTCTTGAACTCTTGTCGTCCGAATGCAACAGGAAAACTTACAATGTGGTTAAGGAGGATATTGAAAAAGTGACACTGAATGAACGGCAACATATTTCCACATCAGGATGGTGAGGAATTTAGAACAGAACTTGTCCATGGTGGTATTCCCATGTATCTGCTGTCAATGTCCTTTGTCACAAAGGTAGTCCTTATTTTGTCAAAAAGCTGTTCCTTGGCCCAAGGAGACTGTGTCCTTGATTTTTCTCAGAGGAGTAATAAACCGGGCCAGGCTCCAATCAGTCTGGTTTGGTACAGAGATCAAAAGGATTTTGAGAGGTCTTTTGTTTAAATGTAAACAGATGAGACTTCAGGCCAAAGTGGTCATGTTTTAGAAGTGACCTGTAGAATGAAAGGGGAGTGGTCAGCTCTCTAGCTGAGCAAGTTTAGCTCAGTCCTAAACTGGTAAGGAATTCATCAGGGAGCTGTGTGGAAACTCTTTCTCTCTTTCTGACCTTCAACTTCAACCTGTAAGCATGTGCTCCATATATACTGGGTTTTAAAGGGAGTTTGCTCATTGGGACTGTTGTGTATATTCAGAACATCATAATTAAGTCTAGTTTGGATTGACTGAGTTCCATAGGGGTTTTTATTCTCTCCTTTGTGTTTCATTGTATAATTTTGTGAGTAAAGTCTTTTTCTGTTTTAAAATCTAGTAGTCAACCTAGTTTTGAGTGGTCTGGCATCGTCCATAACATACTGAAACATCTAAATTCTGGAACCTGCAATAGCCATTCCTGTCCCTGCTCTACCCATGTCTCTGAAATGGCCACAACATCGAAGTCCCAGGTACCAACCCATGCTGCAAGTTCACCCACCTTATTCCAGATGCTCCTGGCATCGAAGTAGACAGACTTCAAACTAGCTTTTTGCTTGTCGGTGTCATCTTGCAACTTTGAAACCTGATTTCGGATCTCACTACTCTCAACTTCTATACTCGAAATACAATTTTGGTTCCCATTCTCCTGCTGAATTAGTTTAAACCCTCCCAAAAAGCATTAGCATTTTCCCCTCCTGGGATGTTGGTACCCCTCTGATTCAGGTGAAGACAATTGTTAGTAGAGGTCCCAGCTACCCCAGAATCAGCCCCAATTATCCAAGAATCCAAAACCCTCCCTCCTACACCATCCCTGTAGTCACGTGTTCAACTCCTCTCTCTCCCTATTCCTTGCCTCACTATCACGTGGCACAGGCAACAAACCAGAGACAACAACTCTGTTCATCCCAGCTCTAAGCTTCCATCCTAGCTCCCTGAATTTCTGCCTTAAATCCCCATCTCTCTTCCAACCTATGTCATTGGTGCCAATATGGACCACGACTTGGGGCTGCTCTCCCTCCCCCTGAAGGATGTCAAAAACACGATCAGAGACATCACGGACCCTGGCACCCGGGAGGCAGCACACCAACCGTGAGTCTCTCTCGTCCCCACAGAACCTCCTATCTGTCCCCCTCACTATCGAGTCCCCAATGACTACTGTTCTGCTCCTCTTCCCCCTTCCCCTCTGAGCAGCAGGGACAAATTCTGTGCCAGAGACCTCTGCCCCATGGCTTACCCCTGGTAAGTTCCCCCATGCCCCCCCCCAACAGTATCCAAAATAGTTTATTAAGGGGAGCGGCCAAAGGGGATCACTGCACTGTCTGCCAGTTCACTTTCCTGCCCCTGACGGTAACCCATCTAGCTTCTTCTTGTACCTGAGGTGTGACAACTTCCTTGTAACTCCTCTCAATAATCTCTTGGATACTTGAGGCTTATTCTGGGAAAGGTAGAACTTGTACAAACAAGTCTTCACTTGAACCAGAGAGGTACTAATATCCTGGGTAGGAAATTTGCTGGTGCTATTCGGGTGGGTTTAAACTAGCTCAGCAGGGGGTGGGAACCGGAGGTGTAGTTGCAGTGCACAGGAGGATGAGAGTAGGAAGGACAGGGACAGGATTTCAGGGTCACAGGAATGTGGTGGCAGATGGCGAAGTGGTTTGAAGTGTGTATACTTCAACGCCAGAAGTATCCGCAATAAGGTAGGTGAGCTTGCAGCATGGTTAGGTACCTGGGACTTCGATGTTGTGGCCATTTCGGAGACATGGATAGAGCAGGGTGAGGAATGGATATTGCAGGTTCCATGGTTTAGATCTTTCATTAAGAACAGACAAGGCGGTAAAAGAGGGGGAGGTGTGGCCTTGTTAGTCAAGGATATTATAACGGTGGCTGAGAGAATCTTTGATGAGGACTCGTCTACTGAGGTAGTGTGGGCTGAGGTTAGAGACAGGAGAGGAGAGGTCACACTGCTTGGAGTTTTTTATAGGCCTCCACAGAGTTCCAGGGAGGTGGAAGAGAGGATTAGCAACATTATTCGGGGTAGGAGTGAAAGGAACAGGGTGGTCATTATGGGGGACGTTAACTTCCCCAACATTGACTGGAAATGTTTTAGCTTTCATACGTCGGATGGATCAGTTTTTGTCCAATGTGTACAGGAGGATTTCCTGACACAGTATGTCAAAGGGCCAACAAGAGGGGAGGCCACACTGGATCTGGTGCTTGGTAATGAACCAGGCCAGGTGTTTGATTTAGTTGTAGGTGAGCACTTTGGAGACAGTGACCATAATTCAGTTACATTTAGCTTAGTGATGGAAAGGGATGATTTCCTGATGAAGGGCTTTTGCCCGAAACGTCAGTTTCCTGCTCCTTGGATGCTGCCTGACCAGCTCTGGTTTCCAGCATCTGCAATCCTCATTTTCTAGATGGAAAAGGATAGGTGAATGCCATAGGGCAATTATAATGCAATTAGGCAAGAATTAGGATGCATAGAATGGGGTTGCAAAATGCAGGGGATACAGACAATGGAAATGTGGAGCTGGTTTAAGGAACAGATATTGCGTGTCCTTGATAGGTATGTCCCTGTCAGGCAGGGAGGAAGTGATAAGGTAAGGGAACCATGGTTTACAACAGAAATTGAATCTCTTGTTAAGCAGAAGAAAGAGGCTTATGTGTTGATGAGGCAAGATGGTTCAGATGAGGCAATGGAGTGTTACAGATCAGCTAGGAAGGATTTAAAGAGAGAGTTAAGGAGAGCAAATAAAGGACACAAATAGGTATGTGAGGAATAAAAGGGTGACAAGAGTAGTAATAGGGCCAGTCAAAAAAAGAAGTGGGAAGTTGAGTGTGGACCCTGTGGAGATCAGAGAGGTGCTAAATGAACATTTCTCATTGGTTTTCACTCAGGAAAAGGAGAATATTGTAGAGGAGAAGAATGAGGTATGAGATATTAGACTAGAAAGGATCGAGGTTAGTTACGAACAGGTGTTATCAATTCCAGAAGGAGTGAAAGTAGACAAGTCCCCTGGGCCGGATGAGATTTATCCGAGGGATCTCTGGGAAACTAGGGAGGAGATAGCAGAGCCTTTGGCTTTGATATTTCAGTCGTCATTGTCTACAGGTTTGGTACCACAGGACTGGAGGCTTGCAAGTGTTCCCATGTTCAGAAAGGGCAGTAGAGATGATCCAGGTAATTATAGACCAGTGAGCCTGACGTCTGTTGTAGGAAAGCTTTTGGAAAAGATTATAAGAGATAAGATTTATAATCAACAATTTGATTTCAGACAGTCAACATGGTTTAGTCAAGGGCAGGTCGTATCTCACAAAGGTGACCAAGCATGTAGATGAAGGTAGGGCAGTTGACGTGGTACACATGGACTTCAGCACAGCCTTTGATAAGGTTCCACATGGTAGGCTGATGGAGAAAATGCAGAGGCATGGAATTGAGGGTGATATAGCAGTTTGGATTAGAAACTGGCTTTCTAGAAGAAGGTAGCGAGTGGTGGTTGATGGACAATATTCAGCCTGGAGTCTGGTTACTAGTGGTGTGCCACAAGGATTTGTTTTGGGACCACTGCTGTTTGTCATTTTTATAAATGATTTAGTCGCAGGCATAGGTGGATGGGTTAGTAAATTTGCAGACAACACTAAAGTCGGTGGAGTAGTGGACAGTTTGGAAGAATGTTACAATTTACAGGGGAACTTGGATAAACTGCAGAATTGGGCTGAGAGGTGGCAAATGGAGTTCAATGCAGCTAAATGTGAGGTGATGTACTTTGGGAAGAATAACAGGAAGGCAGAGTACTGGGTTAAAGGAAAGATTCTTGGTAGTGTGGATGTGCAGAGGGATCTTGGAGTCCATGTGCATAGATTCCTGAAAGTTGCCACCCAGGTGGATAGTGCTGATAAGAAGGCATACGGTGCGTTCAGTTTCATTGGTAGAGGGATTGAGTTCCGGAACTGCAATATCATGCTGCAACTATACAGAACGCTGGTGCAGCCACACTTGGAATATTGTATACAGTTCTGGTCGCCCCATTACAGAAAGGATGTGGAAGCATTGTAAAAGGTGCAGAGAAGATTTACCAGGATGTTGCCTGGTCTGGAGGGAAGGTCTTATAAGGAAAGGCTGAGAGACTTGGGTCTTTTCTCATTGGAAAGAAGAAGGCTAAGGGGGGATTTGATAGAGACATTCAAGACGATCAGAGGATTAGATAGGGTAGACAGTGAAAGCCTTTTTCCTAGTGAATAGTGAAATAGTGATGGAAAAGGATAGATCAGATCTAAAAGTTGAAGTTATAAATTGGAGAACGGCCAAGTTTGACGGTATTAAGCAAGGACTTTTGAAAGCTGATTGGGGGCAGATGTTCGCAGGTAAAGGGACGGCTGGAAAATGGGAAACCTTCAGAAATGAGATAACAAGAATCCAGAGAAAGTATATTCCTGTCAGGGTGAAAGGGAAGGCTGGTAGGTATAGGGAATGCTGGATGACTAAAGAAATTGAGGGTTTGGTTAAGAAAAAGAAGGAAGCATATGTCAGGTACAGACAGGAGAGATCGAGTGAATCCTTAGAAGAGTATAAAGGAAGTAGGAGTATACTTAAGAGGGAAATCAGGAGGGCAAAACGGGGACATGAGATAGCTTTGACAAATAGAATTAAGGAGAATCCAAAGGGTTTTTTCAAATATATTAAGAACAAAAGGGTAACTAGGGAGAGATTAGGGCCCCTCAAAGCTCAGCAAGGCGGCCTTTGTGTGGAGCCACAGAAAATGGGGGAGATACTAAATGAATATTTTGCATCAGTATTTACTGTGGAAAAGGATATGGAAGATATAGACTGTAGGTGGTGACATCTTGCAAAATGTCCATGTTACAGAGGAGGAAGTGCTGGATGTCTTGAAACGGTAAAGGTGGATATATCCCCAGGACCTGATCAGGTGTACCCTAGAACTCTGTGGGAAGCGAGAGAAGTGATTGCTCGGCCTCTTGCTGAGATATTTGTATCATCAATAGTCACAGGTGAGGTGCCGGAACACTGGAGGTTGGCAAACGTGGTGCCACTGTTTATGAAGGGCGGTAAAGACAAGCCAGGGAACTATAGATCGGTGACCCTGACCTCGGTGGTGGGCAATTTGTTCGAGGGAATCCTGAGGGACAGGATGTACATGTATTTGTAAAGGCAAGGACTGATTCGGGATAGTCAACATGGCTTTGTGTGTGGGAAATAATGTCTCACAAACTTGATTGAGTTTTTTGAAGAAGTAACAAAGAAGATTGATGAGGGCAGAGCAGTAGATGTGATCTATATGGACTTCAGTAAGGCGTTCGACAAGGTTCCCCATGGGAGACTGATTAGCAAGGTTAGATCTCATGGAATACAGGGAGGACTTGTCATTTGGATACAGAACTGGCTCAAAGGTAGAAGACAGAGGGTGGTGGTGGAGGGTTGTTTTCCAGACTGGAGGCCTGTGACCAGTGGAGTGCCACAAGGATTGGTGCCGGGCCCTCTACTTTTTGTCATTTACGTAAATGATTTGGATGTGTGCATAAGAGGTACAGTTAGTAAGTTTGCAGATGACACCAAAATTGGAGGTGTAGTGGACAGCAAAGAGGGTTACCTCAGATTAAAACAGGATCTTGACCAGATGGGCCAATGGGCTGAGAAGTGGCAAATGGAGTTTAATTCAGATAAATGCGAGGTGCTGCATTTTGGGAAAGCAAATCTTAGCAGGACTTATACGCTTAATGGTAAGGTCCTAGGGAGTGTTGCTGAA
Source organism: Chiloscyllium plagiosum (assembly GCF_037043375.1). Classification (NCBI taxonomy): domain Eukaryota; kingdom Metazoa; phylum Chordata; class Chondrichthyes; order Orectolobiformes; family Hemiscylliidae; genus Chiloscyllium; species Chiloscyllium plagiosum. The sequence continues at coordinate 64,461,716 of NW_028270161.1, forward strand.
CAAAGAGACCTTGGAGTGCAGGTTCATAGCTCTTGAAAGTGGAGTCGCAGGTAGATAGGATAGTGAAGAAGGTGTTTGGTATGCTTTCCTTTATTGGTCAGAGTATTGAGTACACAAGTTGGGAGGTCATGTTGCGGCTGTATAGGCCACTGTTGGAATATTGCGTGCAATTCTGGTCTCCTTCCTATTGGAAAGATGTGAAACTTGAAAGGGTTCAGAAAAGATTTACAAGGATGTTGCCAGGGTTGGAGGATCTGAGCTACAGGGAGAGGCTGAACAGGCTGGGGCTGTTTTCACTGAAGCATCGGAGGCTGAGGGGTGACCTTATAGAGATTTACAAAATTATGAGGGGCATGGATAGGATATATTGGCAAAGTCTTTTCTCTGGGGTCGGGGAGTCCAGAACTAGAGGGAATAGGTTTAGGGTGAGAGGGGAAAGATATAAAAGAGACCTAAGGGGCAACCTTTTCACACAGAGGGTGGTACGTGTATGGAATGAGCTGCCAGAGGAAGTGGTGAAGGCTGGTACAATTACAATATTTAAGAGGCATTTGGATGGGTATATGAATAGGAAGGGTTTGGAGGGATTCATTCTTTTCATTGGAGAAAAGAAGGTTTAGGGGTGACTTGATAGAGGTGTACAAGATGATTAGGGGTTTAGATAGGGTTGACCGTGAGAATCTTTTTCCATGTATGGAGTCAGCTATTACAAGGGGGCATAGCTTTAAATTAAGGGGTGGTAGGTATAGGACAGATGTTAGGGGTAGGTTCTTTACTCAGCGAGTCGTGAGTTCATGGAATGCCCTGCCAGTAGCAGTGGTGGACTCTCCCTCTTTATGGGCATTTAAGCGGGCATTGGATAGGCATATGGAGGATAGTGGGCTAGTGTAGGTTAGGTGGGCTTGGATCGGCGCAACATCGAGGGCCAAAGGGCCTGTACTGCGCTGTATTCTTCTATGTTCTATGTTCTATATGGGCTGGGTGCTGGCAGGTGGGACTAGATTGGGTTAGGATATCTGGTCGGCATGGACAGGTTGGACCGAAGAGTCTGTTTCCATGCTGTACATCTCTATGTCTCTATGACTCTTGGATGATGACATCAGCTTGTACGAGGGGCATACAGATTGAGGGGTGATAGATTTGAGACAGATGTCAGAGGCAGGTTCTTTACTCAGAGAGTGGTAAGGGTGTGGAATGCCCTACCTACCAATGTAGTCAACTCAGCCACATTAGGGAGATTTAAACAATCCTTAGATAAGCACATGGATGATTTTGTGATAGTGTAGGGGGACGAGCTGAGAATAGTTCACAGGTCGGTGCAACATCGAGGGCCAAAGGGCCTGTTCTGCGCTGTATTGTTCTATGTTCTATGTTCTAACCCCCTCTGCCTCCCAAATGATCCAAAGTTCATCCAGCTCCAGTTCCCTAATGCGGTTTTCCAGGAGCTGGAGTTGGTTGCGCTTCCCGCAGATGTAGTCAGGAGGGATACTCCTTGTGACCCTTACCTCCCACATTCTGGAGGAGGGTCATTCAACTGCCCTAATCTCCATTCCCACTGTTCTAAATTCCTCATGAGACTACTGAAAACTAAAAGAGAGACGAAAATTAAATTTCTTGCGTCTTAATTTTCAAACCCAGATCGTGGCTGTCATCTCTGGTGTCGATCTTCCTGTTTGAAGATCTCCCTGGATCATCTTCGGTCTTCTGCTGCAAAGCTGTTCCAAATGAAGAAGGTCCCTTTGACAGAGAGTGTGGTGAATCGGTCTTTCAGTGGCAGTTGGTGCTTTATCTGGCTAACTGCCCAAAGTGCCTGCTTTTCTTTCACACCCCAAACATCGTATCGTCTCATTGGTTCAATGCTGTCAAAGCAGTAAAATTCAAATTCAGTTGGGTTTTAGTGTCTTGGGGTATAATCTAAACTGATTGGTTGAATATGAACTTCTGTGAAAACACTGACGTATCTGGGTTACAGTCAAATGTTACATCTTTCAATTTCCCAGCATGCTCTGTGATATGACAGGTAGATTAGATTACTTTACTAGATTACTGTACTTGCCATCTTTCAGCTTTCACTCGCTCTTAAAGGTACAGTCCACACCTTCAACTTCATAATAAAAATATGGCTTCTTTTTTTTCTAATTCTTAACCCTATTACAATAAAATACATAGGATATTGATCTAAGTCATAGTAACTTCTGCACACATATATATAAAACACTGGTATCTGTTTAACCTTCTCTATACTCTGCGATAACGTAACTGCTTTCACATAATTACGATGCGCAACATGTACAATTTGTAAATTAAATAGTCTGTAACATGACACCACAATGAAATAGTGTTCTTGTCTTTAAAGCGTTCCAGAACATTCCAAAAGAATTATGAACTGTGTACACAACCGTCTCCGACACATTGTTCGTGACATGAGCATTAAAATGGTACAAGACCAGTACCAAACTCAAAAATCACTTTTTGATCGTAGGGTATTTTCCCTGGTGGGTGTTGAATTTCTTTGAAAAGTGACCAACTGACAGTTCAATTCCATCATCACCTTTCTGTAGCAGTACAGCTCTAACTCCTATGTCACTAGCATTGATTGCAATTTTGACGGGTTTCAAAAAGTTGGATGCAGCTAAAACTGCTGCAGTTGTTAATATTTCTTTTAAATTGTTAATTGTTTCCCGGCATTGTTTGGTCCACTGAAATCTTGTGGTCTTCTTCAGCAAATCTGTTAATAGTGCTACTACGCTGCTAATGTTTGGAACAAACTTCCAGGAAAATCCCAAAAATTGAAGCACTTCTTTCTTCGAGGTTGGTTTTTGTCCTTGTGTTTTTTTCCTCAATGGCTTTTGTCCTTATATTCCTTCAGGTTAACCTTCCATATCCGATGTCATGTCCCAAAAACGTCACCTCTGTGTGTTTAAGTTTATTACCAGGGTTTGCTTCTCTTAATCATTCAAAGAGCTCTGCCAACTGTACCATGTGATCTCTCATGACTCACTAAGGATCACTACATCACCCAGAGAAACTGCACAGTTTGTTAATCCAGCCACAACTCTGTTCATGACCATTTCTTTGGAATGTGGGCTGGTTCTTTCTTCATTCCGAAGGACATCACTTTGAAGTGATATAGCCCATTTGAGGTTACAAATGCAGCAACTTCTTTCACTTTCTCTGATAAATGCACCTGCCAATAACCGCACTGTAAGTCCAACTTTGTGATGCAACTTGGCTTGGATAATTTTCTCTATGCTGTCCTCCAGACTTTGTACTGGGTATGACTGATTTTGTTACGGTGATTACCTTCCAATAATCCACATAAAATTATTGAGTCCCGTCAGATTTGGGAACTAACACGATCAGCAAACTCCACTCACTGACTCGGTTCGATGATATCTTTGTTGAGCATCACCTCCACTTCCTTCTGGACCAGTCTGGCTTTGAAAGGATTAAGTCTGTCATTTTGTTAATTTTATCAGAACAGCATTCACTATGTCCAACTCATGCACAATTGCATTAGTTCTCCCCATCTTATTCCTGCATATACAGAGATGTACAGCACAGAAGCAGACCGTTCAGTCCAACTCATCCTTGCCGACCGATATCCCAGTGTTGTTGTGGTTCTGTTTGCCGAGCTGGGAATTTGTGTTGCAGACGTTTCGTGCCCTGTCTAGGTGACATCCTCAGTACTTGGGAGCATCCAGTGAAGCACTTCTGTGATGTTTCCTCCGGCATTTATAGTGGTTTGAATCTGCCGCTTCCGGTTGTCAGTTCCAGCTGTCCGCTGCAGTGGTCGGTATATTGGGTCCAGGTCGATGTGCTTATTGATTGAATCAGTGGATGAGTGCCATGCCTCTAGGAATTCCCTGGCTGTTCTCTGTTTGGCTTGTCCTATAATAGTAGTGTTGTCCCAGTCGAATTCATGTTGCTTGTCATCTGTGTGTGTGGCTACTAAGGATAACTGGTCGTGTCGTTTCATGGTTAGTTGGTGTTCATGGATGCGGATCGTTAGCTGTCTTCCCGTTTGTCCTATGTAGTGTTTTGTGCAGTCCTTGCATGGGATTTTGTACACTACATTGGTTTTGCTCATGCTGGGTATCGGGTCCTTCGTCCTGGTGAGTTGTTGTCTGAGGGTGGCTGTTGGTTTGTGTGCCGTTATGAGTCCTAGTGGTCACAGTAGTCTGCCTGTCAGTTCGGAAATGCTCTTGATGTATGGTAGTGTGGCTAGTCCTTTGGGTTGTGGCATGTCCTCGTTCCGTTGTCTTTCTCTTAGGCATCTGTTAATGAAATTGCGGGGGTATCCGTTTTTGGCGAATACATTGTAGAGGTGTACTTCTGCAGTTCTGGTGTTGTGGCCCTTTTGAACAGTGTCTTGATGCAGCTTTGTTTGTGTGTGTTGGGGTGGTTGCTTTCGTAGTTCAGAACTTGGTCTGTGTGTGTGGCTTTCCTGTATACCTTAGTGGTGAATTCTCCGTTCGGTGTTCTCTGTACCATCACGTCTAGGAATGGGAGTTGGTTGTCCTTTTCTTCCTCTCTAGTGAATTGGATTCCTGTGAGTGTGGCGTTGATGATCCGGTGTGTTTTCTCTATTTCTGTGTTTTTAATGATTACAAAGGTGTCATCCACATATCTGACCCAGAGTTTGGGTTGAATTTGCGGTAAGACTGTTTGTTCTAATCTTTGCATTACCGCTTCTGCTTTGAGTCCAGAGATGGGTGAGCCCATGGGTGTTCCGTTGATTTGTTCATATATTTGGTTGTTGAATGTGAAGTGTGTTGTGAGGCACAGGTCCAGTAGTTTGAGTATGCCGTCTTTGTTGATAGGTTCCCCGTCCTGTTGTCTGTTCTGTATGTCCAGCAGGTTGGCTATTGTTTCTCTGGCTAGGGTTTTGTCGATAGAGGTGAACAGTGCTGTTACATCGAATGAGACCATGGTTTCTTCCTTGTCTATGTGTATATTTCTGATGATGTCCAAGAATTCCTGTGTTGATTGTATGGAGTGTCTGGATCCGCAGATCAGGTGTTTCAGTTTCTGTTGTAGTTCTTTAGCCAGTTTGTGTGATGGTGTCCCTGGTAGTGATACTATGGGTCTGAGTGGGATGTCTGGTTTGTGCACTTTAGGTAGTCCATAGAATCTGGACAAAGAATGAAGGACCCGATACCCAGCATGAGCAAAACCAATGTAGTGTACAAAATCCCATGCAAGGACTGCACAAAACACTACATAGGACACACAGGAAGACAGCTAACGATCTGCATCCATGAACATCAACTAGCCACGAAACGACATGACCAGCTATCAATAGACAATAGACAATAGGTGCAGGAGTAGGCCATTCTGCCCTTCGAGCCTGCACCACCATTCAATATGATCATGGCTGATCATCCTTAATCAGTATCCTGTTGCTGCCTTATCTCCATAACCCTTGATTCCACTATCCTTGAGAGCTCTATCCAACTCTTTCTTAAATGAATCCAGAGACTGGGCCTCCACTGCCCTCTGGGGCAGAGCATTCCACACAGCCACCACTCTCTGGGTGAAGTTTCTCCTCATCTCTGTCCTAAATGGTCTACCCTGTATTTTTAAGCTGTGTCCTCTGGTTCGGCACTCACCCATCAGCGGAAACATGTTTCCTGCTGCCAGAGTGTCCAATCCTTTAATAATCTTATATGTCTCAATCAGATCCCCTCTCAGTCTTCTAAACTCAAGGGTATACAAGCCCAGTCGCTTCAGTCTTTCAGTGTAAGGTAATCCCGCCACTCTAGGAATTGACCTCGTGAACCTATGCTGCACTTCCTCAATAGCCAGAATGTCTTTCCTCAAATTTGGAGACCAGAACTGCACACAATACTCCAGGTGTGGTCTCACCAGGGCCCTGTACAGCTGCAGAAGCACCTCTTTGCTTCTTTACTCAATTCCTCTTGTTATGAAGTCCAGCATGCTATTAGCCTTCTTCACTACCTGCTGTACCTGCATGCTTGCCTTCATTGACTGGTGTACAAGAACACCCAGATCTCTCTGTACTGCCCCTTTACCTAAATTGATTCCATTGAGGTAGTAATCTGCCTTCCTGTTCTTGCCACCAAAGTGGATAACCATACATTTATCCACATTAAACTGCATCTGCCATGCATCTGCCCACTCACCTAACTTGTCCAGGTCACCCTGTAATCTCCTAACATCCTCATCACATTTCACCCTGCCACCCAGCTTTGTATCATCAGCAAATTTGCTAATGTTATTGCTGATACCATCTTCTATATCATTAACATATATTGTAAAAAGCTGCAGTCCCAGCACAGATCCCTGCGGTACCCCACTGGTCACTGCCTGCCATTCCGAAATGGAGCCGTTTATCACTACCCTTTGTTTCCTATTAGCCAACCAATTTTCAACCCAATCTAGTACTTTGCCCCCAATACCATGTGCCCTAATTTTACTCACTAACCTCCTGTGTGGGACTTTATCAAAAGCTTTCTGAAAGTCAGGTACACTACAGCTACTGGATCTCCCTCGTCCATCTTCAGAGTTACATCCTCAAAAAATTCAAGAAGATTAGTCAAGCATGATTTCCCCTTCATAAATCCATGCTGACTCTGACCTATCCTGTTACTACTATCCAGATGTGTCGTAATTTCATCCTTTATAATAGACTCCAGCATCTTTCCCACCACTGAGGTCAGACTAACTGGTCTATAATTTCCTGCTTTCTCTCTCCCACCTTTCTTAAAAAGTGGCATAACATTAGCCACCCTCCAATCCTCAGGAACCGACCCTGAATCTATCGAACTCTGGAAAATAATCATCAACGCATCCACGATTTCCCGAGCCACCTCCTTCAGTACCCTGGGATGTAGACCATCAGGCCTCGGGGACTTATCAACCTTCAGACCTAACAGTCTCTCCAACACCAAATCCTGGCAAATATAAATTCCCTTAAGTTCAGGTCCTTCAGCCACTGTTACCTCAGGGAGATTGCTTGTATCTTCCCCAGTGAACACAGATCTGAAGTACCCATTTAATTCTTCTGCCATTTCTTTGTTCCACGTAATATATTCCCCTGTTTCTGTCTTCAAGGGCCCAATTTTAGTCCTAACCATTTTTTTGCCTTGCACATACCTAAAAAAACTTTTACTATCCTTCTTTATATTATTGGCCAGTTTACCTTCGTACCTCATTTTTCCTCTGCGTATTTCCTTTAGTAATCCTCTGTTGTTCTTTAAAAGCTTCCCAGCCCTCCATTTTCCCACTTATCTTTGCTATGTTATACTTTTTTTCTTTTACCTTTATATGTTTCTTAACTGCCCTCGTCAGCCACAGCCACCCATGCCTCCTTCTGGGATCTTTCTTCCTTTTTGGAATGAACTGATCCTGCATCTTCTGCATTATACCCAGAAATATCCGCCATTGTTCCTCCACGGTCATCCCTGCTAAGGTATTGCACCATTGAACTTTGGCCAGCTCCTCCCTCATAGCTCCATAGTTCCCTTTATTCAACAGAAGTACTGTCACTTCCCACTGTACCCTCTCCCTCTCAAATTGCAGATTGAAGCTTAATGTATTATGGTCACTACTTCCCAATGGCTCCTTCACTTCGAGGTCTCTGACCAATTCTGGTTCATTGCACAATACCAGATCCAGAATTGCCTTCTCCCTGGTGGGCTCCAGCACCAGCTGCTCTAAGAATCCATCTCTGAGGCACTCCACAAAGTCTCTTTCTTGAGGTCCAATACCATCCTGATTCTCCCAGTCTACCTGCATGTTAAAATCCCCCATAACAACTGTAGTAACATCTTTGCGACAGGCCAATTTCAGCTCCTGATTCAACTTACATCCAACATCCAGACTACTGTTTGGGGGCCTGTAGATGACTCCCAAGAGGGCCTTTTTACCCTTAGTATTTCGAAGCTCTATCCACACTGACTCTACATCCCCTGACTCTAGGTCCCCCCGCGCAAGGGACTGAATATCCTCCCTTACCAACAAGGCCACCCCACCCCCTCTGCCCGTCTGTCTGTCCTTACAATAGCACGTGTAGCCTTGAATATTCATTTCCCAGGCCCTGTCCATTTGAAGCCATGTCTCAGTTATCCCCACAATATCGTATCTGCCAATTTCCAAAAGAGCCTCAAGCTCGTCCATCTTATGTCTAATGCTTCGTGCATTCATGTATAATATTTTTAATTTGTTACTGCTCTCACCCTTCCCATCAACCCTTATTTCACTCAACCTTACAGCATGATGCCTTTCCGAGTTTTCTACCTCATTGATACAGTTGTCTTTCTTGACTTCTCTTGTTCTAACTTTCCCTTCAATTTCCTTCTTAAACATCCAGTTTGTCCCCTCCCCCCCCCCCCCCCCCCCCGCTACTTAGTTTAAACGTAGCAGTGTTGCAGTAGCAAACCTGCCTGCCAGAATGCTGGTCCCTAACCTATTAAGGTGCAAACCGTCTCTCTTGTAGAATTTATGCTTACCACAAAACATACCCCAGTGATCCAAGAACTTAAATCCTTGCTTCCTGCACCAGTTGCCCAACCACACGTTCAAGTCCATTATCTTCCTGTTTCTGGTCTCACCAGCCCGAGGAACTGGAAGCAAACCGGAGATAACCACCTTGGACGTCCTGCTTTTCAGCCTTCTTCCTAGTTCTCCGAAGTCCCGCTGTAGTATGTTCCTCACCTTCTTCCCAACATCATTACTGCCGACATGTACCACCACCTCTGGCTCTTCACCCTCATCCTTGAGAATTTCCTGCACTCTGTCCGCGATGTCTTTCACCCTGGCATCAGGAAGGCAACACACCATCCTTAAATCCCGCCTGCTGCCACAAAAACCCCGGTCAGTTCCTCTCACTATGGAGTCCCCATTACCACGGCTCTGTGCGATGTCCGACTCTTCCGCTCTGCCTCTGAGCCAACCTTTGATTGACAGACCTGGCCACCTTGCAAACTGGCAGTGTCATCAGTCTCTACTGTTTCCAAAAGATTCAACTTGTTCCTGACAGGTACTTCCCCCGGGGTCTCTTGCACCTGTCTCCTCTCTGCCTTCCTCATCATCTGCTCTCTTCTGGCATGATTGGTGTAATAACCTTGCTGAAGGTTATCCTTAGTAGCCTCACACACAGATCACAAGCAACATGAGTTTGACTGGGACAACACTACTATTATAGGACAAGCCAAACAGAGAACAGCCAGGGAATTCCTAGAGGCATGGCACTCATCCACAGATTCAATCAATAAGCACATCGACCTGGACCCAATATACCGGCCACTGCAACGGACAGCTGGAACTGACAACCGGAAGCGGCAGATTCAAACCACTATAAATGCCGGAGGAAAGATCACAGAAGCGCTTCACAGGAGGCTCCCAAGTACTGAGGATGTCACCTAGACAGGGGATGAAACGTCTGCAACACAAATTCCCAGCTCGGCGAACAGAACCACAACAACGAGCACCCGAGCCACAAATCTTCTCCCAAACTTTGAATATCCCAATGTAATTTAGTCCCACCTGCCAGCACCCAGCCCATATCCCTCCAAACCCTTCCTATTCATTTCCCCATCCAGATGCCTTTTTATTGTTGTGATTGTACCAGCCTCCACCTCTTCCTCTGGCAGCTCATTCCGTACCACCGTCTGCATGAAAATGTTGCCCCTTAGGTCTCTTTTATTTCTTTCCCCTCTCACCCTAAACCTATGCCCTCTAGTTCTGGACTCCCCCACCCCAGGGAAAAGACTTTGTCTCTTTACCCTGTCCATGCCCCTCATGATTTTATAAACCTCTATAAGGTCATCCCTCAGCCTCCAAAGGTTCGGGGAAATCAGTTTATTCAGCATCTCCCTGTAGTTCAAACCATCCAACTTCCTTGTAAATCTTTTCTGAACCCTTTCAAGATTAAGACCATAAGACCATAAGACATAGGAGTGGAAGTAAGGCCATTCGGCCCATCGAGTCCACTCCGCCATTCAATCATGGATGATGGGCATTTTAACTCCACTTACCCGCATTCTCCCTGTAGCCCTTAATTCCTTGAGACATCAAGAATTTATCAATCTCTGCCTTGAAGACATTTAGCGTCCCGGCCTCCACTGCACTCCGCGGCAATGAATTCCACAGGCCCACCACTCTCTGGCTGAAGAAATGTCTCTGCATTTCTGTTCTGAATTGACCCCCTCTAATTCTAAGGCTGTGTCCACGGGTCCTAATCTCCTCGCCTAACAGAAACAATTTCCTAGCATCCACCCTTTCCAAGCCATGTATTATCTTGTAAGTTTCTATTAGATCTCCCCTTAATCTTCTAAACTCCAATGAATACAATCCCAGGATCCTCAGCCGTTCCTCATATGTTAGACCTATCATTCCAGGGATCATCCGTGTGAATCTCCGCTGGACATGCTCCAGTGCCAGTATGTCCCTCCTGAGGTGTGGGGACCAAAACTGGACACAGTACTCCAAATGAGGCCTAACCAGAGCTTTATAAAGTCTCAGGAGCACATCACTGCTTTTATATTCCAACCCTCTTGAGATAAATGACAACATTGCATTTGCTTTCTTAATTACAGACTCAACCTGCATGTTTACCTTTAGAGAATCCTCGACTAGCACTCCCAGACTCCTTTGTACTTTGGCTTTATGAATTTTCTCACCGTTTAGAAAGTAGTCCATGCTTGTATTCTTTTTTCCAAAGTGCAAGACCTCGCATTTGCTCGCATTGAATTCCAACAGCCATTTCCTGGACCACTCTTCCAAACTGTCTAGATCCTTCTGCAGCCTCCCCACTTCCTCAGTACTACCTGCCTGTCCACCTAACTTCATATCAAGGGCAAACTTCGCTAGAATGCCCCCAACATCCTTCACAACATCCTTCCAATAGGAAGGAGACCAAAATTGCACACAATATTCCAAAAGTGGTCTAACCAATGTCCTGTACAACCGCAACATGACCTCCCAACTCTTGTACTCAGTGCTCTGACCAATAAAGGAAAACATACCAAACGCATTCTTCACCATCCTATCTATCTGTGAATCCACTTTCAAGGAGTTATGAACCTGCACTCCAAGGTCTTAGCAAGTTTTGAGAAGACTTGAGAACCCACTGTGAAAAGGAACTGGAAATGACATCATCTTAGGAAATGGTGTCACCACAGGAAATGACATCACCAACCCAAAGAAACCTACACATATAAATAGAAAGCAGGAATCATCAGCAGTGCTTCGCACGAAGGCTCACTGAGGATGTTACTTAGTATGGTGATGAAGCATCTGAAAATGAACCTTTCAGCTCAGCGAGCAAACCTACATCCAGAACTCCAAGGTCTCTTTGTTCAGCAACATGCCCAGGACCTTACCATTCAGTGTATAAGGCCTGCTAAGACTTGCTTTCCCAAAATGCAGCACCTCACATTTAACTGAATAAAACTCCATCTGCCATTCTTCACCCCTCTGATCAAGATCCTCTTGCAATCTATAGTGACCCTCTTCACTGTTCACTACATCTCCAATTTTGGTGTCATCTGCAAACTTACTAACTGTACCTCTTATGCTTGCACCCAAGATGCCTACATCCAGATCATTTATAAAAATAACAAGCCTTAGTGGACCCAAAACAGATCTTTGTGGTACACGGTTAGTAACTGAATTCCAGGATGGACATTTCCCATCAACCACCACTCTCTGTCATCTTTCAGCTAGCCAATTCCTGATCCAAACCGCTAAATCACCCGCAATCCCATGCCTCCGTATTTTCTGCAATAGCCAACAGTGAGGAACCTTATTAAACATCTTACTGAAATCCATATACACCACATCAACTGCTTTACCCTCATCCACCTGTATGGTCACCTTCTCAAGGAACTCAATAATTTTTATGAGGCACAATCTACCCTTCACAAAACCGTGTTGACTATCCCAAATCAAATTATTCCTCTCTGAATGATTATAAATCCTATCCCTTACAACCTTTCCAACAGTTTACCCACAACCAAAGTAAAACTCACTGGTCTATAGTTTCCAGGATTGTCTCTACTCCCCTTTTTGAACAGGGGAACCACATTTGCTGTCCTCCGGTCTTCTGGCACTATTCCTGGAGACAATGACAACATAAAGAACAAAGCCAAAGGGTCTACAATCTGCCAGGATAAATCGAATCCGGCCCAAGGGACTTATCTATTTTCACACTTTCCAGAATTGCTAACACCGCCTCCTTATGAATGAACCTCAGTCCCATCTAGTCTAATAGCCTGTATCTCAGTATTCTCTTTTCTTTTTCCAGTGTGAATACTGACAAAAACTTATTCATTTAGTGTCTCTCCTATCTCCATGCAGAACTTTCCACTTCTATCCTTGACTGGCCCTCATCTTACTTCATCATTGTTTTATTCCTGACATACCTATAGAAAGCTTTAGGGTTCTCCTTGATCCCACTCACCAAAGACATCTCATGATCACTCCTGGCTCTTCTTAGCTCTCTCTTTACTTTTCCTGGAGAACATGTGACTCTCAACTGCCCGACTGAGCCTTCACACTCACCCCCTCAAAAGTCTCCTTCTTCCTCTTGACAAGAGATTCAACTTCTTTAGTAAACCATGGCTCCCTCGCTTGACCACTCCCTCCCTGCCTGACCGGTACATACTTATCACGGACTCACAGTAGCTGGTCCTTGAATAAACTCCACATTTCAATTAAGCCACAGTTTCCTTCCCCATTCTGTGCATCCTATATCTTGCCTAATCACATCAAAATTGCCTTTCCCCTAGCTATAACTCCTGCCCTGTGGTACATACCTGTCCCTTCCCACCGCTAAAGTAAACATAACCGAATTGCAGTCACAATTACCAAAGTGCTCACCTACCTCCAAACCTAACACCTGGCCGGGTTCATTACCCAGTTCCAAATCTAGTGTGGCCTCACCCCTTGTTGGTCTTCTACATACTGTGTCAGGAAACCATCCTGTACACATTGGACAAAAACTGACCCATCTAAGTTACTCAAACTACAGCATTTCCAGTCAATATTCCCATAACAACTACCCTGTTACTTTCGTTCCTATTCAGAATCATCTTTGCAGATAAGGGAGCTTGATTCCACAATTTGATTCTTCACCCCATGACAGGGAATGTCTGATAAGATTGCATTGTAGTGGCAGCCTATTGGAATTGGACAGGGTGAAAACAATGACTGCAGATGCTGGAAACCAGAGTCTAGATTAGAGTAGTGCTGGAAAAGCACAGCAGTTCAGGCAGCATCCAAGGAGCAGGAAAATCGACTCTTCGGGCAAAAGCCCTTTATCAGGAATACAGGCAGAGAGCCTGAAGCGTGGAGAGATAAGTGAGAGAGGGTGGGGGTGGGGAGAAAGTAGCATAGAGTACAATAGGTGAGTGGGGGAGGGGATGAAGGTGATAGGTCGGGGGCAGGGGGAGGGTGGAGTGGATTGGTGGAAAAGAAGATAGGCATTTCGGACAGGTCATGGGGACAGTGCGGAGCTGGAAGGTTGGAACTGGGGTGAGGTGGGAGAAGGGGAAATGAGGAAACTGTTGAAGTCCACATTGATGCCCTGGGGTTGAAGTGTTCCGAGGCGGAAGATGAGGCATTCTTCCTCCAGGCGTCTGGTGGTGAGGGAGCGGCGGTGAAGGAGACCCAGGACCTCGATGTCCTCGGCAGAGTGGGAGGGGGAATTGAAATGTTGGGCCACAGGGCGGTGTAGTTGATTGGTGCGAGTGTCCCAAAGATGTTCCCTAAAGCGCTCTGCAAGGAGGCGTCCAGTCTCCCCGATGTAGAGGAGACCGCATCGGGAGCAACGGATACAATAAATGATATTGGTGGATATGCAGGTAAAACTTTGATGGATGTGGAAGGCTCCTTTAGGGCCTTGGATGGAGGTGAGGGAGGAGGCGTGGGCACAGGTTTTGCAATTCCTGCGGTGGCAAGGGAAGGTGCCAGGAAGGGAGGGTGGGTTGTAGGGAGGCGTGGACCTGACCAGGTAGTTACAGAGGGAACGGTCTTTGTAGAAGGCAGAAAGGGGTGGGGAGGGAAATATATCCCTGGTGGTGGTGTCTTTTTGGAGGTGGCGGAAATGTCGGCGGATGATTTGGTTTATGCGAAGGTTGGTAGGGTGGAAGGTGAGCACCAGGGGCGTTCTGTCCTTGTTACGGTTGGAGGGGTGGGGTCTGAGGGCGGAGGTGCGGGATGTGGACAAGATGCGTTGGAGGGCATTTTTAACCACGTGGGAAGGGAAATTGCGGTCTCTAATGAAGGAGGCCATCTGGTGTGTTCTGTGGTGGAACTGGTCCTCCTGGGAGCAGATACGGCAGAGGCGGAGGAATTGGGAATACGGGATGGCATTTTTGCAAGAGGTAGGGTGGGAAGAGGTGTAATCCAGGTAGCTGTGGGAGTCGGTGGGTTTGTAAAAAATATCAATGTCAAGTCGGTCGTCATTAATGGAGATGGAGAGGTCCAGGAAGGGGAGGGAGGTGTCAGAGATGGTCCAGAAATTGGACAGCATGATGCTGAAAAATAGAGAGCCCAGCCATTAACAAATTTCGCAGTAAAACATTTTCTGATGAACTATTCTATTTAATTTCATCAGAACCCTCCAAAGGATTTTGTTTTGATGGAGACTTACAGAAAGTTCCAAGCTGATGGAATTTCCGACCAGGTAATTTCTAATTCCCCAGAACATTCCTTTGGATAGTGCTACGATGGGGAATCTGCAGGTTTCCAGCCAACTCTGTCCCTGCGCTGGGATAAGGACTCCCTGTCAGGACTGTGACAGAGTATTCCCCAAATGTGTGCAGCTCCAACAAATATTCAGGAAGCTTGACCCCATCGAGGACAAAGCAGTCCACTTGGTTTCACTGAGGAGCTTTATTTATTCATAATGCGAGGAATGTGCGTAACCAGGTATTTCACTGCATGACGGATTTTCGCTCTGAACCGAGACAATGTTACTGCATAAATAAATGTGTTTGTGCAACAACTTAAATTCTGCAGCATGTAACCAACTGTACTGAAGTCATATAGAAAAGGCGGGTAATCAGCAGTACTGATTCCTCGGATGGCATAATACAAGAAAGCAACAACAGCGATTAACCACAGGAGGATGAAGCTCCCAGAAATAGTGAAGAGCAAAATCCCAGCCTTCCTTCTGCTCTCCATCTCTGGGTCTCTGGGATTGTCTCCTTTGCTCTCACCCTTCAGCCTCTTCCAGACTCGACTGCTCTCGAAAATGTGTCTGACTGTCAGAGCATTGAGTAACAGGATGAAAGTGAATGGCAAAAACGGAGTTAAAACTGTATCAAGCCAATCTAATGCCACCCACCAAGTCTCAGTGTAGTAGTTTGTCTTTGTTATACAGTCGAATGGCACATTGTTGATTATCCTCAGCAACTCAATCGAAAAATAGAAGGGGATATTTTTGAAACAGAACAGGTTGCAGGTTGTTGCTAGAACCACAGTCGCAGTTTTTGCAGTACAATATTTTGTTCTCAGCTTCTGACAACAAACAGTTATATATCGGTCAAAGGTGAACATGACTGTGAACCAGACAGAGCAGTCTCTAGTTGTGCGTAGCAGGACCTCAATGACACTACACACAGGAGTAATGTTCAGGAAAGACAGCCCATAATAATAATAGCGAAATCTTGTTAGTATAACATAAGAGATAATGACCATCAGATCAGCAGCTGCCATCCCCACCAGATAGCGAGTAGTGCAAGGAGAAACACCACACTTTCCTTGGGAAAGGGTTCCAATGGCCAGAGAATTAACTGTGGGAGACAAATGGGTGAAGACACATTGAGTTACACATCAGAAATTCCCCCTTGATGTTTCACAGAGCAACAGTAGGATTTTACCATCAAATATCTGGGCACTGTGAGAGTGGAAGTGTTCTGGGTCGAGTGAGCTTGAATCTTGAGTTTTTATATCTACCTCAGATTGCCATCCAGCCTAACCACTCCAGAGACTACACAGTTTGAACACAGACTGAGCTCAAACATCCTCCTAGGAGAGCAGAAGGAAGTCTGTGAGATTTACACTGTAAATCTACACATCTGTACATAACAAACATCTCGACATGGAGGAATCAGGAGGGCAATCTGTCAAGATTCCAATCTCCTGACCAGCGACAATGAGGAGGACAGAATTCCCACAGGGATGGTAGTTTGATGAAGCTTTACAAACCAAAATTGGACACATATCCCTCAATTCCTTTTGTCTCGTTTAACTGACCAAACTGTTGAGAATCTACCGCCCTTCGTGGCAGAGAGTTCCAAACCTCTCCCACCCCTTTGTATGTAGTAATACTCCGTAAAATCTCTCCTGAATCCTCTGGCCCTAATCTACAGACTCTGCTTCTTCATTCCAGAATCTTCAGCCAATGGAAATATTTTTATCCTTTCCTGTCTTATTTTGTTAATATCTTGTAGAATTTCAGTCAGATCATCCCTTAAGCTTCAATCTCCTGAAGCAACCAGGCCTCATTTGTATTAAAAAAGAAACACAAGTTGCTCAGCAGGTCTATCAGCATCTGAGAGAGAAAGCAGAGTTAACGTTTGGGTCCTGTGACTATTCCACGGATCTAACTTGCTTGACCTCTCCTCATGCCTTTAAACTGTATGAAACTGGAACAGCTGAAACAGAAAGTGCTGCAGCAGCAGTGATGTTGGGAGTCTCTGACAGTGGAGAATTTTACTGAGAATGCTGCTCAGTGAATTGCTGTCATTGTTTTGATATCTGCATAATGCAGAGCAGTCAGTCAGCTGCAGATGTTATTGTTCAATAGTTAAATGCAGAGAGCAGATACACAGCAGATTAAGACAAGTTCAGTTGTCATAATGCCATACCAGGGATGCCAGTAAAAGCAAGGATGGTGTAGAACACTTTCTCCACCAGTTGAATTGGTTGAAGTATTTTTTCTGTGTGACGTGATCTCTCTCTTCAGGCAGGTGACAAACTCCTTGTTTGAAACTCTGAGCTGACGTATTCCCAGAGACACTGCCTTATGCTGTGTGGAAGCTCAACTTTCTCGTTTTCTGTAAATGAACAAACTAATTACAATAACAAGTTTAATCCCAATTATGGAGGAGCGTTGCTGCTCAGTACATCAAAATGAAATAATAAAAACAGAATTTGGAATCTGCTGGGAATAACATAATCCACTTAAACACCAAGCAGTTCATCCCGAGATCACAAATTATTTCAACCAATGTTGCATTGAGACCGTTTATTCCAAATGTGAAAACACGTCTCAGAGCTGTCCTTCTGTACTCGAGAGTAGGAGCTGCCCTCTTTAAACAAGAACATTTCACTCACTCCATCAGTACAGAGCTCCCTCAGTACTGACCCTCCATCAGTGCAGAGCTCCCTCAGTACTGACCCTCCATCAGTACAGAGCTCCCTCAGTACTGACCCTCCATCAGTGCAGAGCTCCCTGAGTACAGACCCTCCATCAGTACAGAGCTCCCTCAGTACTGACCCTCCATCAGTACAGAGCTCCCTCAGTACTGACCCTCCATCAGTACAGAGCTCCCTCAGTACTGACCCTCCATCAGTGCAGAGCTCCCTCAGTACTGACCCTCCATCAGTGCAGAGCTCCCTCAGTAGCGACCCTCCATTAGTGCAGAGATCACTCAGTACTGACCCTCCATCAGTGCAGAGCTCCCTCAGTGCTGACCCTCCATCAGTGCAGAGCTCCCTCAGTACTGACCCTCCATCAGTACAGAGCTCCCTCAGTAGCGACCCTCCATTAGTGCAGAGATCACTCAGTACTGACCCTCCATCAGTGCAGAGCTCCCTCAGTGCTGACCCTCCATCAGTGCAGAGCTCCCTCAGTACTGACCCTCCATCAGTACAGAGCTCCCTCAGTACTGACCCTCCATCAGTGCAGAGCTCCCTGAGTACTGACCCTCCATCAGTACAGAGCTCCCACAGTACTGACCCTCCATCAGTACAGAGCTCCCTCAGTACTGACCCTCCATCAGTGCAGAGCTCCCTCAGTACTGACCCTCCATCAGGACAGAGCTCCCTCAGTACTGACCCACCATCAGTACAGAGCTCCCTCAGTACTGACCCTCCATCAGTACAGAGCTCCCTCAGTACTGACCCTCCATCAGTACAGAGCTCCCTCAGTACTGACCCTCCATCAGTGCAGAGCTCGCTCAGTACTGACCCTCCATCAGTACAGAGCTCCCTCAGTAATGACCCTCCATCAGTGCAGAGCTCCCTGAGTACAGACCCTCCATCAGTACAGAGCTCCCTCAGTACTGACCCTCCATCAGTACAGAGCTCCCTCAGTACTGACCCTCCATCAGTGCAGAGCTCCCTGAGTACTGACCATCCATCAGTACAGAGCACCCTCAGTACTGACCCTCCATCAGTGCAGAGCTCACTGAGTACTGACCGTCCATCAGTACAGAGCTCCCTCAGTACTGACCCTCCATCAGTACAGAGCTCCCTCAGCACTGACCCTCCATCAGTGCAGAGCTCCCTCAGTACTGACCCTCCATCAGTGCAGAGCTCCCTCAGTCCTGACCCTCCATCAGTGCAGAGCTCCCTCAGTAGTGACCCTCCATCAGTGCAGAGCTCTCTCAGTACTGACCCTCCATCAGTACAGAGCTCCCTCAGTAATGACCCTCCGTCAGTGCAGAGCTCCCTGAGTACTGACCCTCCATCAGTACAGAGCTCCCTCAGTACTGACCCTCCATCAGTACAGAGCTCCCTCAGTACTGACCCTCCATCAGTGCAGAGCTCCCTCAGTACTGACCCTCCATCAGTACAGAGCTCCCTCAGTACTGACCCTCCATCAGTGCAGAGCTCCCTGAGTACAGACCCTCCATCAGTACAGAGCTCCCTCAGTACTGACCCTCCATCAGTACAGAGCTCCCTCTGTACTGACCCTCCATCAGTGCAGAGCTCCCTCAGAACTGACCCTCCATCAGTACAGAGCTCCCTCAGTACTGAGCCTCCATCAGTACAGAGCTCCCTCAGTACTGACCCTCCATCAGTGCAGAGCTCCCTCAGTACTGACCCTCCATCAATACAGAGCTCCCTCAGTACTGACCCTCCATCAGTGCAGAGCTCCCTCAGTACTGACCCTCCATCAGTACAGAGCACCCTCAGTACTGACCCTCCATCAATACAGAGCTCCCTCAGTACTGACCCTCCATCAATACAGAGCTCCCTCAGTACTGACCCTCCATCAGTACAGAGCTCCCTCAGTACTGACCCACCATCAGTACAGAGCTCCCTCAGTACTGACCCTCCATCAGTACAGAGCTCCCTCAGTACTGACCCGCCATCAGTCGAGAGCTCCCTCAGTACTGACCCTCCATCAGTGCAGAGCTCCCTCAGTACTGACCCTACATCAGTACAGAACTCCCTCAGTAATGACCGTCCATCAGTGCAGAGCTCCCTGAGTACAGACCCTCCATCAGTACAGAGCTCCCTCAGTACTGACCCTCCATCAGTACAGAGCTCCCTCAGTAATGACCCTCCATCAGTGCAGAGCTCCCTGAGTACTGACCCTCCATCAGTACAGAGCACCCTCAGTACTGACCCTCCATCAGTGCAGAGCTCCCTGAGTACTGACCCTCCATCAGTACAGAGCTCCCTCAGTACTGACCCTCCATCAGTACAGAGCTCCCTCAGTAATGACCCTCCATCAGTGCAGAGCTCCCTCAGTACTGACCCTCCATCAGTACAGCGCTCCCTCAGTAGCGACCCTCCATTAGTGCAGAGATCACTCAGTACTGACCCTCCATCAGTGCAGAGCTCCCTCAGTGCTGACCCTCCATCAGTGCAGAGCTCCCTCAGTACTGACCCTCCATCAGTACAGAGCTCCCTCAGTACTGACCCTCCATCAGTGCAGAGCTCCCTGAGTACTGACCCTCCATCAGTACAGAGCTCCCACAGTACTGACCCTCCATCAGTACAGAGCTCCCTCAGTACTGACCCTCCATCAGTGCAGAGCTCCCTCAGTACTGACCCTCCATCAGGACAGAGCTCCCTCAGTACTGACCCACCATCAGTACAGAGCTCCCTCAGTACTGACCCTCCATCAGTGCAGAGCTCCCTCAGTACTGACCCTCCATCAGTACAGAGCTCCCTCAGTACTGACCCTCCATCAGTGCAGAGCTCGCTCAGTACTGAACCTCCATCTGTACAGAGCTCCCTCAGTAATGACCCTCCATCAGTGCAGAGCTCCCTGAGTACAGACCCTCCATCAGTACAGAGCTCCCTCAGTACTGACCCTCCATCAGTACAGAGCTCCCTCAGTACTGACCCTCCATCAGTGCAGAGCTCCCTGAGTACTGACCATCCATCAGTACAGAGCACCCTCAGTACTGACCCTCCATCAGTGCAGAGCTCACTGAGTACTGACCCTCCATCAGTACAGAGCTCCCTCAGTACTGACCCTCCATCAGAACAGAGCTCCCTCAGCAGTGACCCTCCATCAGTGCAGAGCTCCCTCAGTACTGACCCTCCATCAGTGCAGAGCTCCCTCAGTCCTGACCCTCCATCAGTGCAGAGCTCCCTCAGTAGTGACCCTCCATCAGTGCAGAGCTCTCTCAGTACTGACCCTCCATCAGTACAGAGCTCCCTCAGTAATGACCCTCCGTCAGTGCAGAGCTCCCTCAGTACTGACCCTCCATCAGTACAGAGCTCCCTCAGTACTGACCCTCCATCAGTACAGAGCTCCCTCAGTACTGACCCTCCATCAGTGCAGAGCTCCCTCAGTACTGACCCTCCATCAGTGCAGAGCTCCCTCAGTACTGACCCACCATCAGTACAGAGCTCCCTCAGTACTGTCCCTCCATCAGTGCAGAGCTCCCTCAGTACTGACCCTCCATCAGTACAGAGCTCCCTCTGTACTGACCCCCTCCATCAGTGCAGAGCTCCCTCAGAACTGACCCTCCATCAGTACAGAGCTCCCTCAGTACTGAGCCTCCATCAGTACAGAGCTCCCTCAGTACTGACCCTCCATCAGTGCAGAGCTCCCTCAGTACTGACCCTCCATCAATACAGAGCTCCCTCAGTACTGACCCTCCATCAGTGCAGAGCTCCCTCAGTACTGACCCTCCATCAGTACAGAGCACCCTCAGTACTGACCCTCCATCAATACAGAGCTCCCTCAGTACTGACCCTCCATCAATACAGAGCTCCCTCAGTACTGACCCTCCATCAGTACAGAGCTCCCTCAGTACTGACCCACCATCAGTACAGAGCTCCCTCAGTACTGACCCTCCATCAGTACAGAGCTCCCTCTGTACTGACCCGCCATCAGTCGAGAGCTCCCTCAGTACTGACCCTCCATCAGTGCAGAGCTCCCTCAGTACTGACCCTACATCAGTACAGAACTCCCTCAGTAATGACCGTCCATCAGTGCAGAGCTCCCTGAGTACAGACCCTCCATCAGTACAGAGCTCCCTCAGTACTGACCCTCCATCAGTACAGAGCTCCCTCAGTAATGACCCTCCATCAGTGCAGAGCTCCCTGAGTACTGACCCTCCATCAGTACAGAGCACCCTCAGTACTGACCCTCCATCAGTGCAGAGCTCCCTGAGTACTGACCCTCCATCAGTACAGAGCTCCCTCAGTACTGACCCTCCATCAGTACAGAGCTCCCTCAGTAATGACCCTCCATCAGTGCAGAGCTCCCTCAGTACTGACCCTCCATCAGTGCAGAGCTCCCTCAGTCCTGACCCTCCATCAGTGCAGAGCTCCCTCAGTAGTGACCCTCCATCAGTGCAGAGCTCCCTCAGTACTGACCCTCCATCAGTACAGAGCTCCCTCAGTAATGACCCTCCATCAGTGCAGAGCTCCCTGAGTACTGACCCTCCATCAGTACAGAGCTACCTCAGTACTGACCCTCCATCAGTACAGAGCTCCCTCAGTACTGACCCTCCATCAGTGCAGAGCTCCCTCAGTACTGACCCTCCATCAGTGCAGAGCTCCCTCAGTACTGACCCTCCATCAGTACAGAGCTCCCTCAGTACTGACCCTCCATCAGTGCAGAGCTCCCTCAGTACTGACCTTCCATCAGTACAGACCTCCCTCAGTATTGACCCTCCATCAGTGCAGAGCTCCCTCAGTACTGACCCTCCATCAGTACAGAGCTCCCTCAGTACTGACCCTCCATCAGTACAGAGCTCCCTCAGTACTGACCCTCCATCAGTGCAGAGCTCCCTCAGAACTGACCCTCCATCAATACAGAGATCCCTCAGTACTGACCCTCCATCAGTACAGAGCTCCCTCAGTACTGACCCTCCATCAGTGCAGAGCTCCCTCAGTACTGACCCTCCATCAGTACAGAGCACCCTCAGTACTGACACTCCATCAATACAGAGCTCCCTCAGTACTGACCCTCCATCAGTGCAGAGCTCCCTCAGTACTGACCCTCCGTCAGTGCAGAGCTCCCTCAGTACTGACCCTCCATCAGTACAGAGCTCCCTCAGTACTGACCCTCCATCAGTGCAGAGCTCCCTCAGTACTGACCCTCCATCAGTACAGAGCTCCCTCAGTACTGACCCTCCATCAGTGCAGAGCTCCCTCAGTACTGACCATCCATCAGTTCAGAGCTCCCTCAGTAATGACCCTCCATCAGTGCAGAGCTCCCTGAGTACAGACCCTCCATCACTACAGAGCTCCCTCAGTACTGACCCTCCATCAGTAAAGAGCTCCCTCAGTACTGACCCTCCATCAGTGCAGAGCTCCCTGAGTACTGACCCTCCATCAGTACAGAGCACCCTCAGTACTGACCCTCCATCAGTGCAGAGCTCCCTCAGTACTGACCCTCCATCAGTACAGAGCTCCCTCAGTACTGACCCTCCATCAGTACAGAGCTCCCTCAGTACTGACCCTCCATCAGTGCAGAGCTCCCTCAGTACTGACCCTCCATCAGTGCAGAGCTCCCTCAGTCCTGACCCTCCATCAGTGCAGAGCTCCCTCAGTAGTGACCCTCCATCAGTGCAGAGCTCCCTCAGTCCTGACCCTCCATCAGTGCAGAGCTCCCTCAGTAGTGACCCTCCATCAGTGCAGAGCTCCCTCAGTACTGACCCTCCATCAGTACAGAGCTCCCTCAGTACTGACCCTCCATCAGTACAGAGCTCCCTCAGTACTGACCCTCCATCAGTGCAGAGCTCCCTCAGTACTGACCCTCCATCAGTACAGAGCTCCCTCAGTACTGACACTCCATCAGTGCAGAGCTCCCTCAGTACTGACCCACCATCAGTACAGAGCTCCCTCAGTACTGACCCTCCATCAGTGCAGAGCTCCCTCAGTACTGACCCTCCATCAGTACAGAGCTGCCTCAGTACTGACCCTCCATCAGTACAGAGCTCCCTCAGTACTGACCCTCCATCAGTGCAGAGCTCCCTCAGTCCTGACCCTCCATCAGTGCAGAGCTCCCTCAGTAGTGACCCTCCATCAGTGCAGAGCTCCCTCAGTACTGACCTTCCATCAGTACAGAGCTCCCTCAGTAATGACCCTCCATCAGTGCAGAGCTCCCTCAGTACTGACCCTCCATCAGTACAGAGCTCCCTCAGTACTGACCCTCCATCAGTACAGAGCTCCCTCAGTACTGACCCTCCATCAGTGCAGAGCTCCCTCAGTACTGACCCTCCATCAGTACAGAGCTCCCTCAGTACTGACCCTCCATCAGTGCAGAGCTCCCTCAGTACTGACCCACCATCAGTACAGAGCTCCCTCAGTACTGACCCTCCATCAGTGCAGAGCTCCCTCAGTACTGACCCTCCATCAGTACAGAGCTGCCTCAGTACTGACCCTCCATCAGTACAGAGCTCCCTCAGTACTGACCCTCCATCCGTACAGAGCACCCTCAGTACTGACCCTCCATCAATACAGAGCTCCCTCAGTACTGACCCTCCATCAATACAGAGCTCCCTCAGTACTGACCCTCCATCAGTGCAGAGCTCCATCAGTACTGACCCTCCATCAGTACAGAGCTCCCTCACTACTGACCCTCCATCAGTACAGAGCTCCCTCAGTACTGACCCTCGATCAGGGCAGAGCTCCCTCAGTACTGACCCTCCATCAGGACAGAGCTCCCTTAGTACTGACCCTCCATCAGTGCAGAGCTCCCTCAGTACTGACCCTCCATCCATACAGAGCTCCCTCAGTACGGACCCTCCATCAGTACAGAGCTCCCTCAGTACTGACCCTTCATCAGTGCAGAGCTCCCTCAGTACTGACCCTCCATCAGTACAGAGCTCCCTCAGTACTGACCCTACATCAGTGCAGAGCTCGCTCAGTACTGACCCTCCATCAGTACAGAGCTCCCTCAGTAATGACTCTCCATCAGTGCAGAGCTCCCTGAGTACAGACCCTCCATCAGTACAGAGCTCCCTCAGTACTGACCCTCCATCAGTACAGAGCTCCCTCAGTACTGACCCTCCATCAGTGCAGAGCTCCCTGAGTACTGACCCTCCATCAGTACAGAGCTCCCTCAGTCCTGACCCACCATCAGTGCAGAGCTCCCTCAGTACTGACCCTCCATCAGTACAGAGCTCCCTCAGTACTGACCCTCCATCAGTGCAGAGCTCCCTCAGTACTGACCCTTCATCAGTGCAGAGCTCCCTCAGTACTGACCCTCCATCAGTACAGAGCTCCCTCAGTACTGACCCTCCATCAGTACAGAGCTCCCTCAGTAATGACCCTCCATCAGTG
Organism: Chiloscyllium plagiosum; assembly: GCF_037043375.1. Taxonomy (NCBI): domain Eukaryota; kingdom Metazoa; phylum Chordata; class Chondrichthyes; order Orectolobiformes; family Hemiscylliidae; genus Chiloscyllium; species Chiloscyllium plagiosum. The sequence continues at coordinate 64,486,397 of NW_028270161.1, forward strand.
CAGAGCTCCCTGAGTACAGACCCTCCATCAGTACAGAGCTCCCTCAGTACTGACCCTCCATCAGTACAGAGCTCCCTCAGTACTGACCCTCCATCAGTGCAGAGCTCCCTGAGTACTGACCATCCATCAGTACAGAGCACCCTCAGTACTGACCCTCCATCAGTGCAGAGCTCACTGAGTACTGACCCTCCATCAGTACAGAGCTCCCTCAGTACTGACCCTCCATCAGTACAGAGCTCCCTCAGCACTGACCCTGCATCAGTGCAGAGCTCCCTCAGTACTGACCCTCCATCAGTGCAGAGCTCCCTCAGTCCTGACCCTCCATCAGTGCAGAGCTCCCTCAGTAGTGACCCTCCATCAGTGCAGAGCTCTCTCAGTACTGACCCTCCATCAGTACAGAGCTCCCTCAGTAATGACCCTCCGTCAGTGCAGAGCTCCCTGAGTACTGACCCTCCATCAGTACAGAGCTCCCTCAGTACTGACCCTCCATCAGTACAGAGCTCCCTCAGTACTGACCCTCCATCAGTGCAGAGCTCCCTCAGTACTGACCCTCCATCAGTGCAGAGCTCCCTCAGTACTGACCCACCATCAGTACAGAGCTCCCTCAGTACTGACCCTCCATCAGTGCAGAGCTCCCTCAGTACTGACCCTCCATCAGTACAGAGCTCCCTCTGTACTGACCCTCCATCAGTGCAGAGCTCCCTCAGAACTGACCCTCCATCAGTACAGAGCTCCCTCAGTACTGAGCCTCCATCAGTACAGAGCTCCCTCAGTACTGACCCTCCATCAGTGCAGAGCTCCCTCAGTACTGACCCTCCATCAATACAGAGCTCCCTCAGTACTGACCATCCATCAGTGCAGAGCTCCCTCAGTACTGACCCTCCATCAGTACAGAGCACCCTCAGTACTGACCCTCCATCAATACAGAGCTCCCTCAGTACTGACCCTCCATCAATACAGAGCTCCCTCAGTACTGACCCTCCATCAGTACAGAGCTCCCTCAGTACTGACCCACCATCAGTACAGAGCTCCCTCAGTACTGACCCTCCATCAGTACAGAGCTCCCTCAGTACTGACCCGCCATCAGTCGAGAGCTCCCTCAGTACTGACCCTCCATCAGTGCAGAGCTCCCTCAGTACTGACCCTACATCAGTACAGAACTCCCTCAGTAATGACCGTCCATCAGTGCAGAGCTCCCTGAGTACAGACCCTCCATCAGTACAGAGCTCCCTCAGTACTGACCCTCCATCAGTACAGAGCACCCTCAGTAATGACCCTCCATCAGTGCAGAGCTCCCTGAGTACTGACCCTCCATCAGTACAGAGCACCCTCAGTACTGACCCTCCATCAGTGCAGAGCTCCCTGAGTACTGACCCTCCATCAGTACAGAGCTCCCTCAGTACTGACCCTCCATCAGTACAGAGCTCCCTCAGTAATGACCCTCCATCAGTACAGAGCACCCTCAGTACTGACCCTCCATCAGTGCAGAGCTCCCTCAGTAATGACCCTCCATCAGTGCAGAGCTCCCTCAGTAGTGACCCTCCATCAGTGCAGAGCTCCCTCAGTACTGACCCTCCATCAGTACAGAGCTCCCTCAGTAATGACCCTCCATCAGTGCAGAGCTCCCTGAGTACTGACCCTCCATCAGTACAGAGCTACCTCAGTACTGACCCTCCATCAGTACAGAGCTCCCTCAGTACTGACCCTCCATCAGTGCAGAGCTCCCTCAGTACTGACCCTCCATCAGTGCAGAGCTCCCTCAGTACTGACCCTTCATCAGTACAGAGCTCCCTCAGTACTGACCCTCCATCAGTGCAGAGCTCCCTCAGTACTGACCTTCCATCAGTACAGACCTCCCTCAGTATTGACCCTCCATCAGTGCAGAGCTCCCTCAGTACTGACCCTCCATCAGTACAGAGCTCCCTCAGTACTGACCCTCCATCAGTACAGAGCTCCCTCAGTACTGACCCTCCATCAGTGCAGAGCTCCCTCAGAACTGACCCTCCATCAATACAGAGATCCCTCAGTACTGACCCTCCATCAGTACAGAGCTCCCTCAGTACTGACCCTCCATCAGTGCAGAGCTCCCTCAGTACTGACCCTCCATCAGTACAGAGCACCCTCAGTACTGACACTCCATCAATACAGAGCTCCCTCAGTACTGACCCTCCATCAATACAGAGTTCCCTCAGTACTGACCCTCCATCAGTGCAGAGCTCCCTCAGTACTGACCCTCCGTCAGTGCAGAGCTCCCTCAGTACTGACCCTCCATCAGTACAGAGCTCCCTCAGTACTGACCCTCCATCAGTGCAGAGCTCCCTCAGTACTGACCCTCCATCAGTACAGAGCTCCCTCAGTACTGACCCTCCATCAGTGCAGAGCTCCCTCAGTACTGACCATCCATCAGTTCAGAGCTCCCTCAGTAATGACCCTCCATCAGTGCAGAGCTCCCTGAGTACAGACCCTCCATCACTGCAGAGCTCCCTCAGTACTGACCCTCCATCAGTAAAGAGCTCCCTCAGTACTGACCCTCCATCAGTGCAGAGCTCCCTGAGTACTGACCCTCCATCAGTACAGAGCACCCTCAGTACTGACCCTCCATCAGTGCAGAGCTCCCTCAGTACTGACCCTCCATCAGTACAGAGCTCCCTCAGTACTGACCCTCCATCAGTACAGAGCTCCCTCAGTACTGACCCTCCATCAGTGCAGAGCTCCCTCAGTACTGACCCTCCATCAGTGCAGAGCTCCCTCAGTCCTGACCCTCCATCAGTGCAGAGCTCCCTCAGTAGTGACCCTCCATCAGTGCAGAGTTCCCTCAGTCCTGACCCTCCATCAGTGCAGAGCTCCCTCAGTAGTGACCCTCCATCAGTGCAGAGCTCCCTCAGTACTGACCCTCCATCAGTACAGAGCTCCCTCAGTACTGACCCTCCATCAGTACAGAGCTCCCTCAGTACTGACCCTCCATCAGTGCAGAGCTCCCTCAGTACTGACCCTCCATCAGTACAGAGCTCCCTCAGTACTGACCCTCCATCAGTGCAGAGCTCCCTCAGTACTGACCCACCATCAGTACAGAGCTCCCTCAGTACTGACCCTCCATCAGTGCAGAGCTCCCTCAGTACTGACCCTCCATCAGTACAGAGCTGCCTCAGTACTGACCCTCCATCAGTACAGAGCTCCCTCAGTACTGACCCTCCATCAGTGCAGAGCTCCCTCAGTCCTGACCCTCCATCAGTGCAGAGCTCCCTCAGTACTGACCTTCCATCAGTACAGAGCTCCCTCAGTAATGACCCTCCATCAGTGCAGAGCTCCCTCAGTACTGACCCTCCATCAGTACAGAGCTCCCTCAGTACTGACCCTCCATCAGTACAGAGCTCCCTCAGTACTGACCCTCCATCAGTGCAGAGCTCCCTCAGTACTGACCCTCCATCAGTACAGAGCTCCCTCAGTACTGACCCTCCATCAGTGCAGAGCTCCCTCAGTACTGACCCACCATCAGTACAGAGCTCCCTCAGTACTGACCCTCCATCAGTGCAGAGCTCCCTCAGTACTGACCCTCCATCAGTACAGAGCTGCCTCAGTACTGACCCTCCATCAGTACAGAGCTCCCTCAGTACTGACCCTCCATCCGTACAGAGCACCCTCAGTACTGACCCTCCATCAATACAGAGCTCCCTCAGTACTGACCCTCCATCAATACAGAGCTCCCTCAGTACTGACCCTCCATCAGTGCAGAGCTCCCTCAGTACTGACCCTCCATCAGTACAGAGCTCCCTCACTACTGACCCTCCATCAGTACAGAGCTCCCTAAGTACTGACCCTCGATCAGGGCGGAGCTCCCTCAGTACTGACCCTCCATCAGTACAGAGCTCCCTTAGTACTGACCCTCCATCAGTGCAGAGCTCCCTCAGTACTGACCCTCCATCCATACAGAGCTCCCTCAGTACTGACCCTCCATCAGTACAGAGCTCCCTCAGTACTGACCCTCCATCAGTACAGAGCTCGCTCAGTACTGACCCTCCATCAGTACAGAGCTCCCTCAGTAATGACCCTCCATCAGTGCAGAGCTCCTTGAGTACAGACCCTCCATCAGTACAGAGCTCCCTCAGTACTGACCCTCCATCAGTACAGAGCTCCCTCAGTACTGACCCTCCATCAGTGCAGAGCTCCCTGAGTACTGACCATCCATCAGTACAGAACACTCTCAGTACTGACCCTCCATCAGTGCAGAGCTCCCTCAGTACTGACCCTCCATCAGTACAGAGCTCCCTCAGTACTGACCCTCCATCAGTGCAGAGCTCCCTCAGTACTGACCCTCCATCAGTGCAGAGCTCCCTCAGTCCTGACCCTCCATCAGTGCAGAGCTCCCTCAGTAGTGACCCTCCATCAGTGCAGAGCTCTCTCAGTACTGACCCTCCATCAGTACAGAGCTCCCTCAGTAATGACCCTCCGTCAGTGCAGAGCTCCCTGAGTACTGACCCTCCATCAGTACAGAGCTCCCTCAGTGCTGACCCTCCATCAGTACAGAGCTCCCTCAGTACTGACCCTCCATCAGTGCAGAGCTCCCTCAGTACTGACCCTCCATCAGTACAGAGCTCCCTCTGTACTGACCCTCCATCAGTGCAGAGCTCCCTCAGAACTGACCCTCCATCAGTACAGAGCTCCCTCAGTACTGACCCTCCATCAGTACAGAGCTCCCTCAGTACTGACCCTCCATCAGTGCAGAGCTCCCTCAGTACTGACCCTCCATCAGTGCAGAGCTCCCTCAGTACTGACCCTCCATCAGTACAGAGCACCCTCAGTACTGACCCTCCATCAGTGCAGAGCTCGCTCAGTACTGACCCTCCATCAGTACAGAGCTCCCTCAGTACTGACCCTCCATCAGTGCAGAGCTCCCTCAGTACTGACCCACCATCAGTACAGAGCTCTCTCAGTACTGACCCTCCATCAGTACAGAGCTCCCTCAGTACTGACCCGCCATCAGTAGAGAGCTCCCTCAGTACTGACCCTCCATCAGTGCAGAGCTCCCTCAGTACTGACCCTACATCAGTACAGAACTCCCTCAGTAATGACCGTCCATCAGTGCAGAGCTCCCTGAGTACAGACCCTCCATCAGTACAGAGCTCCCTCAGTAATGACCCACCATCAGTGCAGAGCTCCCTCAGTACTGACCCTCCATCAGTACAGAGCTCCCTCAGTAATGACCCTCCATCAGTGCAGAGCTCCCGGAGTACTGACCCTCCATCAGTACAGAGCACCCTCAGTACTGACCCTCCATCAGTGCAGAGCTCCCTGAGTACTGACCCTCCATCAGTAGAGAGCTCCCTCAGTACTGACCCTCCATCAGTACAGAGCTCACTCAGTACTGACCCTCCATCAGTGCAGAGCTCCCTCAGTACTGACCCTCCATCAGTGCAGAGCTCCCTCAGTCCTGACCCTCCATCAGTGCAGAGCTCCTCAGTAGTGACCCTCCATCAGTGCAGAGCTCCCTCAGTACTGACCCTCCATCAGTCCAGAGCTCCCTCAGTAATGACCCTCCATCAGTGCAGAGCTCCCTGAGTACTGACCCTCCATCAGTACAGAGCTCCCTCAGTACTGACCCTCCATCAGTACAGAGCTCCCTCAGTACTGACCTTCCATCAGTGCAGAGCTCCCTCAGTACTGACCCTCCATCAGTGCAGAGCTCCCTCAGTACTGACCCTCCATCAGTACAGAGCACCCTCAGTACTGACCCTCCATCAGTACAGAGCTCCCTCAGTCCTGACCCTCCATCAGTGCAGAGCTCCCTCAGAACTGACCCTCCATCAATACAGAGATCCCTCAGTACTGACCCTGCATCAGTGCAGAGCTCCCTCAGTACTGACCCTCCATCAGTACAGAGCACCCTCAGTACTGACCCTCCATCAATACAGAGCTCCCTCAGTACTGACCCTCCATCAATACAGAGTTCCCTCAGTACTGACCCACCATCAATACAGAGCTCCCTCAGTACTGACCCTCCATCAGTACAGAGCTCCCTCAGTACTGACCCTCCATCAGTGCAGAGCTCCCTCAGTACGGACCCTCCATCAGTGCAGAGCTCCCTCAGTTCTGACCCTCCATCAGTGCAGAGCTCCCTCAGTACTGACCCTCCATCAGTACAGAGCTCCCTCAGTACTGACCCTCCATCAGTGCAGAGCTCCCTCAGTACTGACCCTCCATCAGTACAGAGCACCCTCAGTACTGACCCTCCATCAGTGCAGAGCTCCCTCAGTACTGACCCTCCATCAGTACAGAGCTCCCTCAGTACTGACCCTCCATCAATGCAGAGCTCCCTCAGTACTGACCCTCCATCAGTACAGAGCTCCCTCAGTACTGACCCTCCATCAGTGCAGAGCTCCCTCAGTACTGACCCTCCATCAGTACAGAGCACCCTCAGTACTGACCCTCCATCAGTGCAGAGCTCCCTCAGTACTGACCCTCCATCAGTTCAGAGCTCCGTCAGTACTGACCCTCCATCAGTGCAGAGCTCCCTCAGTACTGACCCTCCATCAGTACAGAGCTGCCTCAGTACTGACCCTCCATCAGTACAGAGCTCCCTCAGTACTGACCCTCCATCAGTGCAGAGCTCCCTCAGTACTGACCCTCCATCAGTGCAGAGCTCGCTCAGTACTGACCCTCCATCAGTACAGAGCTCCCTCAGTAATGACCCTCCATCAGTGCAGAGCTCCCTCAGTACTGACCCTCCATCAGTACAGAGCTCTCTCAGTACTGACCCTCCATCAGTACAGAGCTCCCTCAGTACTGACCCTCCATCAGTGCAGAGCTCCCTGAGTACTTACCATCCATCAGTACAGAGCACCCTCAGTACTGACCTTCCATCAGTACAGAGCTCCCTCAGTACTGACCTCTCCATCAGTACAGAGCTCCCTCAGTACTGACCTTCCATCAGTACAGAGCTCCCTCAGTACTGACCTTCCATCAGTACAGAGCTCCCTCAGTACTGACCTCTCCATCAGTACAGAGCTCCCTCAGTACTGACCCTCCATCAGTGCAGAGCTCCCTCAGTACTGACCCTCCATCAGTGCAGAGCTCCCTCAGTCCTGACCCTCCATCAGTGCAGAGCTCCCTCAGTAGTGACCCTCCATCAGTGCAGAGCTCCCTCAGTACTGACCCTCCATCAGTGCAGAGCTCCCTCAGTAATGACCCTCCGTCAGTGGAGAGCTCCCTGAGTACTGACCCTCCATCACTACAGATCTCCCTCATTACTGACCCTCCATCAGTACAGAGCTCCCTCGGTACTGACCCTCCATCAGTGCAGAGCTCCCTCAGTACTGACCCTCCATCAGTGCAGAGCTCCCTCAGTACTGACCCTCCATCAGTACAGAGCTCCCTCAGTACTGACCCTCCATCAGTGCAGAGCTCCCTCAGTACTGACCCTCCATCAGTACAGAGCTCCATCAGTACTGACCCTCCATCAGTGCAGAGCTCCCTCAGAACTGACCGTCCATCAGTACAGAGCTCCCTCAGTACTGACCCTCCATCAGTGCAGAGCTCCCTCATTACTGACCCTCCATCAGTACAGAGCTCCCTCAGTACTGACCCTCCATCAATACAGATCTCCCTCAGTACTGACCCTCCATCAGTACAGAGCTCCCTCAGTACTGACCCTCCATCAGTGCAGAGCTCCCTCAGTACTGACCCTCCATCAGTACAGAGCTCCCTCAGTACTGACCCACCATCAATACAGAGCTCCCTCAGTACTGACCCTCCATCAGTACAGAGCTCCCTCAGTACTGACCCTCCATCAGTACATTGCTCCCTCAGTACTGACCCTCCATCAGTGCAGAGCTCACTCAGTACTGACCGTCCATCAGTACAGATCTCCCTCAGTAATGACCCTCCATCAGTGCAGAGCTCCCTGAGTACAGACCCTCCATCAGTACAGAGCTCCCTCAGTACTGACCATCCATCAGTACAGAGCTCCCTCAGTACTGACCCTCCATCAGTGCAGAGCTCCCTGAGTACTGACCCTCCATCAGTACAGAGCACCCTCAGTACTGACCCTCCATCAGTGCAGAGCTCCCTGAGTACTGACCCTCCATCAGTACAGAGCTCCCTCAGTACTGACCCTCCATCAGTACAGAGCTCCCTCAGTACTGACCCTCCATCAGTACAGAGCTCCCTCAGTACTGACCCTCCATCAGTGCAGAGCTCCCTCAGTCCTGACCCTCCATCAGTGCAGAGCTCCCTCAGTAGTGACCCACCATCAGTGCAGAGCTCCCTCAGTACTGACCCTCCATCAGTACAGAGCTCCCTCAGTACTGACCCTCCATCAGTGCAGAGCTCCCTCAGTACTGACCCTCCATCAGTACAGAGCTCCCTCAGTACTGACCCTCCATCAGTACAGAGCTCCCTCAGTATTGACCCTCCATCAGTGCAGAGCTCCCTCAGAACTGACGCTCCATTAATACAGAGCTCCCTCAGTACTGACCCTGCATCAGTGCAGAGCTCCCTCAGTACTGACCCTCCATCAGTACAGAGCACCCTCAGTACTGACCCTCCATCAATACAGAGCTCCCTCAGTACTGACCCTCCATCAGTGCAGAGCTCGCTCAGTACAGACCCTCCATCTGTGCAGAGCTCCCTGAGTACAGACCCTCCATCACTACAGAGCTCCCTCAGTACTGACCCTCCATCAGTACAGAGCTCCCTCAGTACTGACCCTCCATCAGTGCAGAGCTACCACAGTACTGACCCTCCATCAGTACAGAGCACCCTCAGTACTGACCCTCCATCAACACAGAGCTCCCTCAGTACTGACCCTCCATCAATACAGAGTTCCCTCAGTACAGACCCTCCATCAGTGCAGAGCTCCCTCAGTACTGACCCTCCATCAGTGCAGAGCTCCCTCAGTACTGACCCTCCATCAGTACAGAGCTCCCTCAGTACTGACCCTCCATCAGTGCAGAGCTCCCTCAGTACTGACCCTCCATCAGTACAGAGCTCCCTCAGTACTGACCCTCCATCAGTGCAGAGCTCCCTCAGTACTGACCCTCCATCAATACAGAGCTCCATCAGTACTGACCCTCCATCAGTGCAGAGCTCCCTCAGTACTGACCCTCCATCAGTACAGAGCACCCTCAGTACTGACCCTCCATCTATACAGAGCTCCCTCAGTACTGACCCTCAATCAATACAGAGCTCCCTCAGTACTGACCCTCCATCAGTGCAGAGCTCGCTCAGTACTGACCCTCCATCAGTACAGAGCTCCCTCAGTACTGACCCTCCATCAGTACAGAGCTCCCTCAGTACTGACCCTCCATCAGTACAGAGCTCCCTCAGTACTGACCCTCCATCAGTGCAGAGCTCGCTCAGTACTGACCCTCCATCAGTACAGAGCTCCCTCAGTACTGACCCACCATCAATACAGAGCTCCCTCAGTACTGACCCTCCATCAGTACAGAGCTCCCTCAGTACTGACCCTCCATCAGTACAGAGCTCCCTCAGTACTGACCCTCCATCAGTGCAGAGCTCCCTCAGTACTGACCATCCATCAGTTCAGAGCTCCCTCAGTAATGACCCTCCATCAGTGCAGAGCTCCCTGAGTACAGACCCTCCATCAATACAGAGCTCCCTCAGTACTGACCCTCCATCAGTACAGAGCTCCCTCAGTACTGACCCTCCATCAGTGCAGAGCTCCCTGAGTACTGACCCTCCATCAGTACAGAGCACCCTCAGTACTGACCCTCCATCAGTGCAGAGCTCCCTCAGTACTGACCCTCCATCAGTACAGAGCTCCCTCAGTACTGACCCTCCATCAGTACAGAGCTCCCTCAGTACTGACCCTCCATCAGTGCAGAGCTCCCTCAGTCCTGACCGTCCATCAGTGCAGAGCTCCCTCAGTAGTGACCCTCCATCAGTGCAGAGCTCCCTCAGTACTGACCCTCCATCAGTACAGAGCTCCCTCAGTAATGACCCTCCATCAGTGCAGAGCTCCCTCAGTACTGACCCTCCATCAGTACAGAGCTCCCTCAGTACTGAACCTCCATCAGTACAGAGCTCCCTCAGTACTGACCCTCCATCAGTGCAGAGCTCCCTCAGTACTGACCCTCCATCAGTGCAGAGCTCCCTCAGTACTGACCCTCCATCAGTACAGAGCTCCCTCAGTACTGACCCTCCATCAGTGCAGAGCTCCCTCAGTACTGACCCACCATCAGTACAGAGCTCCCTCAGTACTGACCCTCCATCAGTGCAGAGCTCCCTCAGTACTGACCCTCCATCAGTACAGAGCTGCCTCAGTACTGACCCTCCATCAGTACAGAGCTCCCTCTTTACTGACCCTCCATCCGTACAGAGCACCCTCAGTACTGACCCTCCATCAATACAGAGCTCCCTCAGTACTGACCCTCCATCAATACAGAGCTCCCTCAGTACTGACCCTCCATCAGTGCAGAGCTCCCTCAGTACTGACCCTCCATCAGTACAGAGCTCCCTCACTCCTGACCCTCCATCAGTACAGAGCTCCCTCAGTACTGACCCTCGATCAGTGCAGAGCTCCCTCAGTACTGACCCTCCATCAGTACAGAGCTCCCTTAGTACTGACCCTCCATCAGTGCAGAGCTCCCTCAGTACTGACCCTCCATCCATACAGAGCTCCCTCAGTACGGACCCTCCATCAGTACAGAGCTCCCTCAGTTCTGACCCTCCATCAGTGCAGAGCTCACTCAGTACTGACCCTCCATCAGTACAGAGCTCCCTCAGTACTGACCCTCCATCAGTGCAGAGCTCCCTCAGTACTGACCCTCCATCAGTACAGAGCACCCTCAGTACTGACCCTCCATCAGTGCAGAGCTCCCTCAGTACTGACCCTCCATCAGTACAGAGCTCCCTCAGTACTGACCCTCCATCAATGCAGAGCTCCCTCAGTACTGACCCTCCATCAGTACAGAGCTCCCTCAGTACTGACCCTCCATTAGTGCAGAGCTCCCTCAGTACTGACCCTCCATCAGTACAGAGCACCCTCAGTACTGACCCTCCATCAGTGCAGAGCTCCCTCAGTACTGACCCTCCATCAGTTCAGAGCTCCGTCAGTACTGACCCTCCATCAGTGCAGAACTCCCTCAGTACTGACCCTCCATCAGTACAGAGCTCCCTCAGTACTGACCCTCCATCAGTACAGAGCTCCCTCAGTACTGACCCTCCATCAGTGCAGAGCTCCCTCAGTACTGACCCTCCATCTGTGCAGAGCTCGCTCAGTACTGACCCTCCATCAGTACAGAGCTCCCTCAGTAATGACCCTCCATCAGTGCAGTGCTCCCTCAGTACTGACCCTCCATCAGTACAGAGCTCCCTCAGTACTGACCTTACATCAGTACAGAGCTCCCTCAGTACTGACCCTCCATCAGTGCAGAGCTCCCTGAGTACTTACCATCCATCAGTACAGAGCACCCTCAGTACTGACCTTCCATCAGTACAGAGCTCCCTCAGTACTGACCTCTCCATCAGTACAGAGCTCCCTCAGTACTGACCCTCCATCAGTGCAGAGCTCCCTCAGTACTGACCCTCCATCAGTGTAGAGCTCCCTCAGTCCTGACCCTCCATCAGTGCAGAGCTCCCTCAGTAGTGACCCTCCATCAGTGCAGAGCTCCCTCAGTACTGACCCTCCATCAGTACAGAGCTCCCTCAGTAATGACCCTCCGTCAGTGGAGAGCTCCCTGAGTACTGACCCTCCATCACTACAGATCTCCCTCATTACTGACCCTCCATCAGTACAGAGCTCCCTCGGTACTGACCCTCCATCAGTGCAGAGCTCCCTCAGTACTGACCCTCCATCAGTGCAGAGCTCCCTCAGTACTGACCCTCCATCAGTACAGAGCTCCCTCAGTACTGACCCTCCATCAGTGCAGAGCTCCCTCAGTACTGACCCTCCATCAGTACAGAGCTCCCTCAGTACTGACCCACCATCAATACAGAGCTCCCTCAGTACTGACCCTCCATCAGTACAGAGCTCCCTCAGTACTGACCCTCCATCAGTACAGAGCTCCCTCAGTACTGACCCTCCATCAGTGCAGAGCTCACTCAGTACTGACCCTCCATCAGTACAGATCTCCCTCAGTAATGACCCTCCATCAGTGCAGAGCTCCCTGAGTACTGACCCTCCATCAGTGCAGAGCACCCTCAGTACTGACCCTCCATCAGTGCAGAGCTCCCTGAGTACTGACCCTCCATCAGTACAGAGCTCCCTCAGTACTGACCCTCCATCAGTACAGAGCTCCCTCAGTACTGACCCTCCATCAGTGCAGTGCTCCCTCATTACTGACCCTCCATCAGTGCAGAGCTCCCTCAGTCCTGACCCTCCATCAGTGCAGAGCTCCCTCAGTAGTGACCCTCCATCAGTGCAGAGCTCCCTGAGTACTGACCCTCCATCAGTACAGAGCACCCTCAGTACTGACCCTCCATCAGTGCAGAGCTCCCTGAGTACTGACCCTCCATCAGTACAGAGCTCCCTCAGTACTGACCCTCCATCAGTACAGAGCTCCCTCAGTACTGACCCTCCATCAGTGCAGTGCTCCCTCATTACTGACCCTCCATCAGTGCAGAGCTCCCTCAGTCCTGACCCTCCATCAGTGCAGAGCTCCCTCAGTAGTGACCCACCATCAGTGCAGAGCTCCCTCAGTTCTGACCCTCCATCAGTACAGAGCTCCCTCAGTACTGACCCACCATCAGTGCAGAGCTCCCTCAGTACTGACCCTCCATCAGTACAGAGCTCCCTCAGTACTGACCCTCCATCCGTACAGAGCTCCCTCAGTACTGACCCTCCATCAGTGCAGAGCTCCCTCAGTACTGACCCTCCATCAGTACAGAGCTCCCTCAGTACTGACCCTCCATCAGTACAGAGCTCCCTCAGTATTGACCCTCCATCAGTGCAGAGCTCCCTCAGAACTGACGCTCCATTAATACAGAGCTCCCTCAGTACTGACCCTCCATCAGTGCAGAGCTCCCTCAGTACTGACCCTCCATCAGTACAGAGCACCCTCAGTACTGACCCTCCATCAATACAGAGCTCCCTCAGTACTGACCCTCCATCAGTGCAGAGCTCGCTCAGTCCAGACCCTCCATCGGTGCAGAGCTCCCTGAGTACAGACCCTCCATCACGACAGAGCTCCCTCAGTAATGACCCTCCATCAGTACAGAGCTCCCTCAGTACTGACCCTCCATCAGTGCAGAGCTCCCTCAGTACTGACCCTCCATCAGTACAGAGCACCCTCAGTACTGACCCTCCAACAATACAGAGCTCCCTCAGTACTGACCCTCCATCAATACAGAGTTCCCTCAGTACAGACCCTCCATCAGTGCAGAGCTCCCTCAGTACTGACCCTCCATCAGTGCAGAGCTCCCTCAGTACTGACCCTCCATCAGTACAGAGCTCCCTCAGTACTGACCCTCCATCAGTGCAGAGCTCCCTCAGTACTGACCCTCCATCAATACAGAGCTCCATCAGTACTGACCCTCCATCAGTGCAGAGCTCCCTCAGTACTGACTCTCCATCAGTACAGAGCACCCTCAGTACTGACCCTCCATCTATACAGAGCTCCCTCAGTACTGACCCTCAATCAATACAGAGCTCCCTCAGTACTGACCCTCCATCAGTGCAGAGCTCGCTCAGTACTAACCCTCCATCAGTACAGAGCTCCCTCAGTACTGACCCACCATCAATACAGAGCTCCCTCAGTACTGACCCTCCATCAGTACAGAGCTCCCTCAGTACTGACCCTCCATCAGTACAGAGCTCCCTCAGTACTGACCCTCCATCAGTGCAGAGCTCCCTCAGTACTGACCATCCATCAGTTCAGAGCTCCCTCAGTAATGACCCTCCATCAGTGCAGAGCTCCCTGAGAACAGACCCTCCATCACGACAGAGCTCCCTCAGTACTGACCATCCATCAGTTCAGAGCTCCCTCAGTAATGACCCTCCATCAGTAAAGAGCTCCCTCAGTACTGACCCTCCATCAGTGCAGAGCTCCCTCAGTACTGACCCACCATCAGTACAGAGCTCCCTCAGTACTGACCCTCCATCAGTGCAGAGCTCCCTGAGTACTGACCCTCCATCAGTACAGAGCACCCTCAGTACTGACCCTCCATCAGTGCAGAGCTCCCTCAGTACTGACCCTCCATCAGTACAGAGCTCCCTCAGTACTGACCCTCCATCAGTACAGAGCTCCCTCAGTACTGACCCTCCATCAGTGCAGAGCTCCCTCAGTCCTGACCCTCCATCAGTGCAGAGCTCCCTCAGTAGTGACCCTCCATCAGTGCAGAGCTCCCTCAGTACTGACCCTCCATCAGTACAGAGCTCCCTCAGTAATGACCCTCCATCAGTGCAGAGCTCCCTCAGTACTGACCCTCCATCAGTACAGAGCTCCCTCAGTACTGACCCTCCATCAGTACAGAGCTCCCTCAGTACTGACCCTCCATCAGTGCAGAGCTCCCTCAGTACTGACCCTCCATCAGTGCAGAGCTCCCTCAGTACTGACCCTCCATCAGTACAGAGCTCCCTCAGTACTGACCCTCCATCAGTGCAGAGCTCCCTCAGTACTGACCCTCCATCAGTGCAGAGCTCCCTCAGTCCTGACCCTCCATCAGTGCAGAGCTCCCTCAGTAGTGACCCTCCATCAGTGCAGAGCTCCCTCAGAACTGACCCTCCATCAGTACAGAGCTCCCTCAGTAATGACCCTCCGTCAGTGGAGAGCTCCCTGAGTACTGACCCTCCATCACTACAGATCTCCCTCATTACTGACCCTCCATCAGTACAGAGCTCCCTCGGTACTGACCCTCCATCAGTGCAGAGCTCCCTCAGTACTGACCCTCCATCAGTGCAGAGCTTCCTCAGTACTGACCCTCCATCAGTACAGAACTCCCTCAGTACTGACCCTCCATCAGTGCAGAGCTCCCTCAGTACTGACCCTCCATCAGTACAGAGCTCCCTCAGTACTGACCCACCATCAATACAGAGCTCCCTCAATACTGACCCTCCATCAGTGCAGAGCTCCCTGAGTACAGATCCTCCATCAGTACAGAGCTCCCTCAGTACTGACCATCCATCAGTACAGAGCTCCCTCAGTACTGACCCTCCATCAGTGCAGAGCTCCCTGAGTACTGACCCTCCATCAGTACAGAGCACCCTCAGTACTGACCCTCCATCAGTGCAGAGCTCCCTGAGTACTGACCCTCCATCAGTACAGAGCTCCCTCAGTACTGACCCTCCATCAGTGCAGAGCTCCCTGTGTACTGACCCTCCATCAGTACAGAGCTCCCTCAGTACTGACCCTCCATCAGTACAGAGCTCCCTCAGTACTGACCCTCCATCAGTACAGAGCTCCCTCAGTACTGACCCTCCATCAGTGCAGAGCTCCCTCAGTCCTGACCCTCCATCAGTGCAGAGCTCCCTCAGTAGTGACCCACCATCAGTGCAGAGCTCCCTCAGTACTGACCCTCCATCAGTACAGAGCTCCCTCAGTACTGACCCACCATCAGTGCAGAGCTCCCTCAGTACTGACCCTCCATCAGTACAGAGCACCCTCAGTACTGACCCTCCATCCGTACAGAGCTCCCTCAGTACTGACCCTCCATCAGTGCAGAGCTCCCTCAGTACTGACCCTCCATCAGTACAGAGCTCCCTCAGTACTGACCCTCCATCAGTACAGAGCTCCCTCAGTATTGACCCTCCATCAGTGCAGAGCTCCCTCAGAACTGACGCTCCATTAATACAGAGCTCCCTCAGTACTGACCCTGCATCAGTGCAGAGCTCCCTCAGTACTGACCCTCCATCAGTACAGAGCACCCTCAGTACTGACCCTCCATCAATACAGAGCTCCCTCAGTACTGACCCTCCATCAGTGCAGAGCTCGCTCAGTACAGACCCTCCATCTGTGCAGAGCTCCCTGAGTACAGACCCTCCATCACTACAGAGCTCCCTCAGTACTGACCCTCCATCAGTACAGAGCTCCCTCAGTACTGACCCTCCATCAGTGCAGAGCTACCTCAGTACTGACCCTCCATCAGTACAGAGCACCCTCAGTACTGACCCTCCATCAACACAGAGCTCCCTCAGTACTGACCCTCCATCAATACAGAGTTCCCTCAGTACAGACCCTCCATCAGTGCAGAGCTCCCTCAGTACTGACCCTCCATCAGTGCAGAGCTCCCTCAGTACTGACCCTCCATCAGTACAGAGCTCCCTCAGTACTGACCCTCCATCAGTGCAGAGCTCCCTCAGTACTGACCCTCCATCAGTACAGAGCTCCCTCAGTACTGACCCTCCATCAGTGCAGAGCTCCCTCAGTACTGACCCTCCATCAATACAGAGCTCCATCAGTACTGACCCTCCATCAGTGCAGAGCTCCCTCAGTACTGACCCTCCATCAGTACAGAGCACCCTCAGTACTGACCCTCCATCTATACAGAGCTCCCTCAGTACTGACCCTCAATCAATACAGAGCTCCCTCAGTACTGACCCTCCATCAGTGCAGAGCTCGCTCAGTACTGACCCTCCATCAGTACAGAGCTCCCTCAGTACTGACCCACCATCAATACAGAGCTCCCTCAGTACTGACCCTCCATCAGTACAGAGCTCCCTCAGTACTGACCCTCCATCAGTACAGAGCTCCCTCAGTACTGACCCTCCATCAGTGCAGAGCTCCCTCAGTACTGACCATCCATCAGTTCAGAGCTCCCTCAGTAATGACCCTCCATCAGTGCAGAGCTCCATGAGTACAGACCCTCCATCAATACAGAGCTCCCTCAGTACTGACCCTCCATCAGTACAGAGCTCCCTCAGTACTGACCCTCCATCAGTGCAGAGCTCCCTGAGTACTGACCCTCCATCAGTACAGAGCACCCTCAGTACTGACCCTCCATCAGTGCAGAGCTCCCTCAGTACTGACCCTCCATCAGTACAGAGCTCCCTCAGTACTGACCCTCCATCAGTACAGAGCTCCCTCAGTACTGACCCTCCATCAGTGCAGAGCTCCCTCAGTCCTGACCGTCCATCAGTGCAGAGCTCCCTCAGTAGTGACCCTCCATCAGTGCAGAGCTCCCTCAGTACTGACCCTCCATCAGTACAGAGCTCCCTCAGTAATGACCCTCCATCAGTGCAGAGCTCCCTCAGTACTGACCCTCCATCAGTACAGAGCTCCCTCAGTACTGAACCTCCATCAGTACAGAGCTCCCTCAGTACTGACCCTCCATCAGTGCAGAGCTCCCTCAGTACTGACCCTCCATCAGTGCAGAGCTCCCTCAGTACTGACCCTCCATCAGTACAGAGCTCCCTCAGTACTGACCCTCCATCAGTGCAGAGCTCCCTCAGTACTGACCCACCATCAGTACAGAGCTCCCTCAGTACTGACCCTCCATCAGTGCAGAGCTCCCTCAGTACTGACCCTCCATCAGTGCAGAGCTGCCTCAGTACTGACCCTCCATCAGTACAGAGCTCCCTCTTTACTGACCCTCCATCCGTACAGAGCACCCTCAGTACTGACCCTCCATCAATACAGAGCTCCCTCAGTACTGACCCTCCATCAATACAGAGCTCCCTCAGTACTGACCCTCCATCAGTGCAGAGCTCCCTCAGTACTGACCCTCCATCAGTACAGAGCTCCCTCACTCCTGACCCTCCATCAGTACAGAGCTCCCTCAGTACTGACCCTCGATCAGTGCAGAGCTCCCTCAGTACTGACCCTCCATCAGTACAGAGCTCCCTTAGTACTGACCCTCCATCAGTGCAGAGCTCCCTCAGTACTGACCCTCCATCCATACAGAGCTCCCTCAGTACGGACCCTCCATCAGTACAGAGCTCCCTCAGTTCTGACCCTCCATCAGTGCAGAGCTCCCTCAGTACTGACCCTCCATCAGTACAGAGCTCCCTCAGTACTGACCCTCCATCAGTGCAGAGCTCCCTCAGTACTGACCCTCCATCAGTACAGAGCACCCTCAGTACTGACCCTCCATCAGTGCAGAGCTCCCTCAGTACTGACCCTCCATCAGTACAGAGCTCCCTCAGTACTGACCCTCCATCAATGCAGAGCTCCCTCAGTACTGACCCTCCATCAGTACAGAGCTCCCTCAGTACTGACCCTCCATCAGTGCAGAGCTCCCTCAGTACTGACCCTCCATCAGTACAGAGCACCCTCAGTACTGACCCTCCATCAGTGCAGAGCTCCCTCAGTACTGACCCTCCATCAGTTCAGAGCTCCGTCAGTACTGACCCTCCATCAGTGCAGAACTCCCTCAGTACTGACCCTCCATCAGTACAGAGCTCCCTCAGTACTGACCCTCCATCAGTACAGAGCTCCCTCAGTACTGACCCTCCATCAGTGCAGAGCTCCCTCAGTACTGACCCTCCATCAGTGCAGAGCTCGCTCAGTACTGACCCTCCATCAGTACAGAGCTCCCTCAGTAATGACCCTCCATCAGTGCAGTGCTCCCTCAGTACTGACCCTCCATCAGTACAGAGCTCCCTCAGTACTGACCTTACATCAGTACAGAGCTCCCTCAGTACTGACCCTCCATCAGTGCAGAGCTCCCTGAGTACTTACCATCCATCAGTACAGAGCACCCTCAGTACTGACCTTCCATCAGTACAGAGCTCCCTCAGTACTGACCTCTCCATCAGTACAGAGCTCCCTCAGTACTGACCCTCCATCAGTGCAGAGCTCCCTCAGTACTGACCCTCCATCAGTGTAGAGCTCCCTCAGTCCTGACCCTCCATCAGTGCAGAGCTCCCTCAGTAGTGACCCTCCATCAGTGCAGAGCTCCCTCAGTACTGACCCTCCATCAGTACAGAGCTCCCTCAGTAATGACCCTCCGTCAGTGGAGAGCTCCCTGAGTACTGACCCTCCATCACTACAGATCTCCCTCATTACTGACCCTCCATCAGTACAGAGCTCCCTCGGTACTGACCCTCCATCAGTGCAGAGCTCCCTCAGTACTGACCCTCCATCAGTGCAGAGCTCCCTCAGTACTGACCCTCCATCAGTACAGAGCTCCCTCAGTACTGACCCTCCATCAGTGCAGAGCTCCCTCAGTACTGACCCTCCATCAGTACAGAGCTCCCTCAGTACTGACCCACCATCAATACAGAGCTCCCTCAGTACTGACCCTCCATCAGTACAGAGCTCCCTCAGTACTGACCCTCCATCAGTACAGAGCTCCCTCAGTACTGACCCTCCATCAGTGCAGAGCTCACTCAGTACTGACCCTCCATCAGTACAGATCTCCCTCAGTAATGACCCTCCATCAGTGCAGAGCTCCCTGAGTACAGACCCTCCATCAGTACAGAGCTCCCTCAGTACTGACCCTCCATCAGTACAGAGCTCCCTCAGTACTGACCCTCCATCAGTGCAGAGATCCCTGAGTACTGACCCTCCATCAGTACAGAGCACCCTCAGTACTGACCCTCCATCAGTGCAGAGCTCCCTGAGTACTGACCTTCCATCAGTACAGAGCTCCCTCAGTACTGACCCTCCATCAGTACAGAGCTCCCTCAGTACTGACCCTCCATCAGTGCAGTGCTCCCTCATTACTGACCCTCCATCAGTGCAGAGCTCCCTCAGTCCTGACCCTCCATCAGTGCAGAGCTCCCTCAGTAGTGACCCACCATCAGTGCAGAGCTCCCTCAGTTCTGACCCTCCATCAGTACAGAGCTCCCTCAGTACTGACCCACCATCAGTGCAGAGCTCCCTCAGTACTGACCCTCCATCAGTACAGAGCTCCCTCAGTACTGACCCTCCATCCGTACAGAGCTCCCTCAGTACTGACCCTCCATCAGTGCAGAGCTCCCTCAGTACTGACCCTCCATCAGTACAGAGCTCCCTCAGTACTGACCCTCCATCAGTACAGAGCTCCCTCAGTATTGACCCTCCATCAGTGCAGAGCTCCCTCAGAACTGACGCTCCATTAATACAGAGCTCCCTCAGTACTGACCCTCCATCAGTGCAGAGCTCCCTCAGTACTGACCCTCCATCAGTACAGAGCACCCTCAGTACTGACCCTCCATCAATACAGAGCTCCCTCAGTACTGACCCTCCATCAGTGCAGAGCTCGCTCAGTACAGACCCTCCATCAGTGCAGAGCTCCCTGACTACAGACCCTCCATCACTACAGAGCTCCCTCAGTAATGACCCTCCATCAGTACAGAGCTCCCTCAGTACTGACCCTCCATCAGTGCAGAGCTCCCTCAGTACTGACCCTCCATCAGTACAGAGCACCCTCAGTACTGACCCTCCAACAATACAGAGCTCCCTCAGTACTGACCCTCCATCAATACAGAGTTCCCTCAGTACAGACCCTCCATCAGTGCAGAGCTCCCTCAGTACTGACCCTCCATCAGTGCAGAGCTCCCTCAGTACTGACCCTCCATCAGTACAGAGCTCCCTCAGTACTGACCCTCCATCAGTGCAGAGCTCCCTCAGTACTGACCCTCCATCAGTACACAGCTCCCTCAGTACTGACCCTCCATCAGTGCAGAGATCCCTCAGTACTGACCCTCCATCAGTACAGAGCTCCCTCAGTACTGACCCTCCATCAGTGCAGAGCTCCCTCAGTACTGACCCTCCATCAATACAGAGCTCCATCAGTACTGACCCTCCATCAGTGCAGAGCTCCCTCAGTACTGACTCTCCATCAGTACAGAGCACACTCAGTACTGACCCTCCATCTATACAGAGCTCCCTCAGTACTGACCCTCAATCAATACAGAGCTCCCTCAGTACTGACCCTCCATCAGTGCAGAGCTCGCTCAGTACTGACCCGCCATCAGTACAGAGCTCCCTCAGTACTGACCCACCATCAATACAGAGCTCCCTCAGTACTGACCCTCCATCAGTACAGAGCTCCCTCAGTACTGACCCTCCATCAGTACAGAGCTCCCTCAGTACTGACCCTCCATCAGTGCAGAGCTCCCTCAGTACTGACCATCCATCAGTTCAGAGCTCCCTCAGTAATGACCCTCCATCAGTGCAGAGCTCCCTGAGAACAGACCCTCCATCACTACAGAGCTCCCTCAGTACTGACCATCCATCAGTTCAGAGCTCCCTCAGTAATGACCCTCCATCAGTAAAGAGCTCCCTCAGTACTGACCCTCCATCAGTGCAGAGCTCCCTCAGTACTGACCCACCATCAGTACAGAGCTCCCTCAGTACTGACCCTCCATCAGTGCAGAGCTCCCTGAGTACTGACCCTCCATCAGTACAGAGCACCCTCAGTACTGACCCTCCATCAGTGCAGAGCTCCCTCAGTACTGACCCTCCATCAGTACAGAGCTCCCTCAGTACTGACCCTCCATCAGTACAGAGCTCCCTCAGTACTGACCCTCCATCAGTGCAGAGCTCCCTCAGTCCTGACCCTCCATCAGTGCAGAGCTCCCTCAGTAGTGACCCTCCATCAGTGCAGAGCTCCCTCAGTACTGACCCTCCGTCAGTACAGAGCTCCCTCAGTAATGACCCTCCATCAGTGCAGAGCTCCCTCAGTACTGACCCTCCATCAGTACAGAGCTCCCTCAGTACTGACCCTCCATCAGTACAGAGCTCCCTCAGTACTGACCCTCCATCAGTGCAGAGCTCCCTCAGTACTGACCCTCCATCAGTGCAGAGCTCCCTCAGTACTGACCCTCCATCAGTACAGAGCTCCCTCAGTACTGACCCTCCATCAGTGCAGAGCTCCCTCAGTACTGACCCTCCATCAGTGCAGAGCTCCCTCAGTCCTGACCCTCCATCAGTGCAGAGCTCCCTCAGTAGTGACCCTCCATCAGTGCAGAGCTCCCTCAGAACTGACCCTCCATCAGTACAGAGCTCCCTCAGTAATGACCCTCCGTCAGTGGAGAGCTCCCTGAGTACTGACCCTCCATCACTACAGATCTCCCTCATTACTGACCCTCCATCAGTACAGAGCTCCCTCGGTACTGACCCTCCATCAGTGCAGAGCTCCCTCAGTACTGACCCTCCATCAGTGCAGAGCTTCCTCAGTACTGACCCTCCATCAGTACAGAACTCCCTCAGTACTGACCCTCCATCAGTGCAGAGCTCCCTCAGTACTGACCCTCCATCAGTACAGAGCTCCCTCAGTACTGACCCACCATCAATACAGAGCTCCCTCAGTACTGACCCTCCATCAGTGCAGAGCTCCCTCAGTACTGACCCTCCATCAGGACAGAGCTCCCTCAGTACTGACCCACCATCAGTACAGAGCTCCCTCAGTACTGACCCTCCATCAGTACAGAGCTCCCTCAGTACTGACCCTCCATCAGTACAGAGCTCCCTCAGTACTGACCCTCCATCAGTGCAGAGCACGCTCAGTACTGACCCTCCATCAGTACAGAGCTCCCTCAGTAATGACCCTCCATCAGTGCAGAGCTCCCTGAGTACAGACCCTCCATCAGTACAGAGCTCCCTCAGTACTGACCCTCCATCAGTACAGAGCTCCCTCAGTACTGACCCTCCATCAGTGCAGAGCTCCCTGAGTACTGACCATCCATCAGTACAGAGCACCCTCAGTACTGACCCTCCATCAGTGCAGAGCTCACTGAGTACTGACCCTCCATCAGTACAGAGCTCCCTCAGTACTGACCCTCCATCAGTACAGAGCTCCCTCAGCACTGACCCTCCATCAGTGCAGAGCTCCCTCAGTACTGACCCTCCATCAGTGCAGAGCTCCCTCAGTCCTGACCCTCCATCAGTGCAGAGCTCCCTCAGTAGTGACCCTCCATCAGTGCAGAGCTCTCTCAGTACTGACCCTCCATCAGTACAGAGCTCCCTCAGTAATGACCCTCCGTCAGTGCAGAGCTCCCTGAGTACTGACCCTCCATCAGTACAGAGCTCCCTCAGTACTGACCCTCCATCAGTACAGAGCTCCCTCAGTACTGACCCTCCATCAGTGCAGAGCTCCCTCAGTACTGACCCTCCATCAGTGCAGAGCTCCCTCAGTACTGACCCACCATCAGTACAGAGCTCCCTCAGTACTGACCCTCCATCAGTGCAGAGCTCCCTCAGTACTGACCCTCCATCAGTACAGAGCTCCCTCTGTACTGACCCTCCATCAGTGCAGAGCTCCCTCAGAACTGACCCTCCATCAGTACAGAGCTCCCTCAGTACTGACCCTCCATCAGTACAGAGCTCCCTCAGTACTGACCCTCCATCAGTGCAGAGCTCCCTCAGTACTGACCCTCCATCAGTACAGAGCTCCCTCAGCACTGACCCTCCATCAGTGCAGAGCTCCCTCAGTACTGACCCTCCATCAGTACAGAGCACCCTCAGTACTGACCCTCCATCAATACAGAGC
Source organism: Chiloscyllium plagiosum (assembly GCF_037043375.1). Lineage (NCBI taxonomy): Eukaryota > Metazoa > Chordata > Chondrichthyes > Orectolobiformes > Hemiscylliidae > Chiloscyllium > Chiloscyllium plagiosum. The sequence goes on from NW_028270161.1 coordinate 64,509,704, forward strand.
TCCCTCAGTACTGACCCTCCATCAATACAGAGCTCCCTCAGTACTGACCCTCCATCAGTACAGAGCTCCCTCAGTACTGACCCACCATCAGTACAGAGCTCCCTCAGTACTGACCCTCCATCAGTACAGAGCTCCCTCAGTACTGACCCGCCATCAGTCGAGAGCTCCCTCAGTACTGACCCTCCATCAGTGCAGAGCTCCCTCAGTACTGACCCTACATCAGTACAGAACTCCCTCAGTAATGACCGTCCATCAGTGCAGAGCTCCCTGAGTACAGACCCTCCATCAGTACAGAGCTCCCTCAGTACTGACCCTCCATCAGTACAGAGCTCCCTCAGTAATGACCCTCCATCAGTGCAGAGCTCCCTCAGTACTGACCCTCCATCAGTACAGAGCACCCTCAGTACTGACCCTCCATCAGTGCAGAGCTCCCTGAGTACTGACCCTCCATCAGTACAGAGCTCCCTCAGTACTGACCCTCCATCAGTACAGAGCTCCCTCAGTACTGACCCTCCATCAGTGCAGAGCTCCCTCAGTACTGACCCTCCATCAGTGCAGAGCTCCCTCAGTCCTGACCCTCCATCAGTGCAGAGCTCCCTCAGTAGTGACCCTCCATCAGTGCAGAGCTCCCTCAGTACTGACCCTCCATCAGTACAGAGCTCCCTCAGTAATGACCCTCCATCAGTGCAGAGCTCCCTGAGTACTGAGCCTCCATCAGTACAGAGCTACCTCAGTACTGACCCTCCATCAGTACAGAGCTCCCTCAGTACTGACCCTCCATCAGTGCAGAGCTCCCTCAGTACTGACCCTCCATCAGTGCAGAGCTCCCTCAGTACTGACCCTCCATCAGTACAGAGCTCCCTCAGTACTGACCCTCCATCAGTGCAGAGCTCCCTCAGTACTGACCTTCCATCAGTACAGACCTCCCTCAGTATTGACCCTCCATCAGTGCAGAGCTCCCTCAGTACTGACCCTCCATCAGTACAGAGCTCCCTCAGTACTGACCCTCCATCGGTACAGAGCTCCCTCAGTACTGTCCCTCCATCAGTGCAGAGCTCCCTCAGAACTGACCCTCCATCAATACAGAGATCCCTCAGTACTGACCCTGCATCAGTGCAGAGCTCCCTCAGTACTGACCCTCCATCAGTACAGAGCACCCTCAGTACTGACCCTCCATCAATACAGAGCTCCCTCAGTACTGACCCTCCATCAGTGCAGAGCTCCCTCAGTACTGACCCTCCATCAGTACAGAGCACCCTCAGTACTGACCCTCCATCAATACAGAGCTCCCTCAGTACTGACCCTCCATCAATACAGAGCTCCCTCAGTACTGACCCTCCATCAGTGCAGAGCTCCCTCAGTACTGACCCTCCATCAGTACAGAGCTCCCTCAGTACTGACCCACCATCAGTACAGAGCTCCCTCAGTACTGACCCTCCATCAGTACAGAGCTCCCTCAGTACTGACCCTCCATCAGTACAGAGCTCCCTCAGTACTGACCCTCCATCAGTGCAGAGCTCCCTCAGTACTGACCCTCCATCAGTGCAGATCTCCCTCAGTACTGACCCTCCATCAGTACAGAGCTACCTCAGTAATGACCCTCCATCAGTGCAGAGCTCCCTGAGTACAGACCCTCCATCACTACAGAGCTCCCTCAGTACTGACCCTCCATCAGTATAGAGCTCCCTCAGTACTGACCCTCCATCAGTGCAGAGCTCCCTGAGTACTGACCCTCCATCAGTACAGAGCACCCTCAGTACTGACCCTCCATCCGTGCAGAGCTCCCTGAGTACTGACCCTCCATCAGTACAGAGCTCCCTCAGTAATGACCCACCATCAGTGCAGAGCTCCCTCAGTACTGACCCTCCATCAGTGCAGAGCTCCCTCAGTCCTGACACTGCATCAGTGCAGAACTCCCTCATTAGTGACCCTCCATCAGTGCAGAGCTCCCTCAGTACTGACCCTCTATCAGTACAGAGCTCCCTCAGTACTGACCCTCCATCAGTACAGAGCTCCCTCAGTACTGACCCTCCATCAATACAGAGCTCCCTCAGTACTGACCCTCCATCAGTGCAGAGCTCCCTCAGTGCTGACCCTCCATCAGTGCAGAGCTCCCTCAGTACTGACCCTCCATCAGTACAGAGCTCCCTCAGTACTGACCCTCCATCAGTGCAGAGCTCCCTCAGTACTGACCCTCCATCAGTACAGAGCTCCCTCAGTACTGACCCTCCATCAGTACAGAGCTCCCTCAGTACTGACCCTCCATCAGTGCAGAGCACCCTCAGTACTGACCCTCCATCAGTGCAGAGCTCCCTCAGTACTGACCCTCCATCAATACAGAGCTCCCTCAGTACTGACCCTCCATCAATACAGAGCTCCCTCAGTACTGACCCTCCATCAGTGCAGAGCTCCCTCAGTGCTGACCCTCCATCAGTGCAGAGCTCCCTCAGTACTGACCCTCCATCAATACAGAGCTCCCTCAGTACTGACCCTCCATCAGTGCAGAGCTCCCTCAGTGCTGACCCTCCATCAGTACAGAGCTCCCTCACTACTGACCCTCCATCAGTACAGAGCTCCCTCAGTAGTGACCCTCCATCAGTGCAGAGCTCCCTCAGTAATGACCCTCCATCAGTACAGAGCTCCCTCAGTACTGACCCTCCATCAGTGCAGAGCTCCCTCAGTACTGACCATCCATCCATACAGAGCTCCCTCAGTACGGACCCTCCATCAGTACAGAGCTCCCTCAGTACTGACCCTCCATCAGTGCAGAGCTCCCTCAGTACTGACCCTCCATCAGTACAGAGCTCCCTCAGTACTGACCCTCCATCAGTGCAGAGCTCCCTCAGTACTGACCCTCCATCAGTACAGAGCTCCCTCAGTAATGACCCTCCATCAGTGCAGAGCTCCCTGAGTACTGAGCCTCCATCAGTACAGAGCTACCTCAGTACTGACCCTCCATCAGTACAGAGCTCCCTCAGTACTGACCCTCCATCAGTGCAGAGCTCCCTCAGTACTGACCCTCCATCAGTGCAGAGCTCCCTCAGTACTGACCCTCCATCAGTACAGAGCTCCCTCAGTACTGACCCTCCATCAGTGCAGAGCTCCCTCAGTACTGACCTTCCATCAGTACAGACCTCCCTCAGTATTGACCCTCCATCAGTGCAGAGCTCCCTCAGTACTGACCCTCCATCAGTACAGAGCTCCCTCAGTACTGACCCTCCATCAGTACAGAGCTCCCTCAGTACTGTCCCTCCATCAGTGCAGAGCTCCCTCAGAACTGACCCTCCATCAATACAGAGATTCCTCAGGACTGACCCTGCATCAGTGCAGAGCTCCCTCAGTACTGACCCTCCATCAGTACAGAGCACCCTCAGTACTGACCCTCCATCAATACAGAGCTCCCTCAGTACTGACCCTCCATCAGTGCAGAGCTCCCTCAGTACTGACCCTCCATCAGTACAGAGCACCCTCAGTACTGACCCTCCATCAATACAGAGCTCCCTCAGTACTGACCCTCCATCAATACAGAGCTCCCTCAGTACTGACCCTCCATCAGTGCAGAGCTCCCTCAGTGCTGACCCTCCATCAGTGCAGAGCTCCCTCAGTACTGACCCTCCATCAATACAGAGCTCCCTCAGTACTGACCCTCCATCAGTGCAGAGCTCCCTCAGTGCTGACCCTCCATCAGTACAGAGCTCCCTCACTACTGACCCTCCATCAGTACAGAGCTCCCTCAGTAGTGACCCTCCATCAGTGCAGAGCTCCCTCAGTAATGACCCTCCATCAGTACAGAGCTCCCTCAGTACTGACCCTCCATCAGTGCAGAGCTCCCTCAGTACTGACCATCCATCCATACAGAGCTCCCTCAGTACGGACCCTCCATCAGTACAGAGCTCCCTCAGTACTGACCCTCCATCAGTGCAGAGCTCCCTCAGTACTGACCCTCCATCAGTACAGAGCTCCCTCAGTACTGACCCTCCATCAGTGCAGAGCTCCCTCAGTACTGACCCTCCATCAGTACAGAGCTCCCTCAGTAATGACCCTCCATCAGTGCAGAGCTCCCTGAGTACTGAGCCTCCATCAGTACAGAGCTACCTCAGTACTGACCCTCCATCAGTACAGAGCTCCCTCAGTACTGACCCTCCATCAGTGCAGAGCTCCCTCAGTACTGACCCTCCATCAGTGCAGAGCTCCCTCAGTACTGACCCTCCATCAGTACAGAGCTCCCTCAGTACTGACCCTCCATCAGTGCAGAGCTCCCTCAGTACTGACCTTCCATCAGTACAGACCTCCCTCAGTATTGACCCTCCATCAGTGCAGAGCTCCCTCAGTACTGACCCTCCATCAGTACAGAGCTCCCTCAGTACTGACCCTCCATCAGTACAGAGCTCCCTCAGTACTGTCCCTCCATCAGTGCAGAGCTCCCTCAGAACTGACCCTCCATCAATACAGAGATTCCTCAGGACTGACCCTGCATCAGTGCAGAGCTCCCTCAGTACTGACCCTCCATCAGTACAGAGCACCCTCAGTACTGACCCTCCATCAATACAGAGCTCCCTCAGTACTGACCCTCCATCAGTGCAGAGCTCCCTCAGTACTGACCCTCCATCAGTACAGAGCACCCTCAGTACTGACCCTCCATCAATACAGAGCTCCCTCAGTACTGACCCTCCATCAATACAGAGCTCCCTCAGTACTGACCCTCCATCAGTGCAGAGATCCCTCAGTACTGACCCTCCATCAGTACAGAGCTCCCTCAGTACTGACCCACCATCAGTACAGAGCTCCCTCAGTACTGACCCTCCATCAGTACAGAGCTCCCTCAGTACTGACCCTCCATCAGTACAGAGCTCCCTCAGTACTGACCCTCCATCAGTGCAGAGCTCCCTCAGTACTGACCCTCCATCAGTGCAGATCTCCCTCAGTACTGACCCTCCATCAGTACAGAGCTCCCTCAGTAATGACCCTCCATCAGTGCAGAGCTCTCTGAGTACAGACCCTCCATCACTACAGAGCTCCCTCAGTACTGACCCTCCATCAGTATAGAGCTCCCTCAGTACTGACCCTCCATCAGTGCAGAGCTCCCTGAGTACTGACCCTCCATCAGTACAGAGCACCCTCAGTACTGACCCTCCATCCGTGCAGAGCTCCCTGAGTACTGACCCTCCATCAGTACAGAGCTCCCTCAGTAATGACCCACCATCAGTGCAGAGCTCCCTCAGTACTGACCCTCCATCAGTGCAGAGCTCCCTCAGTCCTGACCCTCCATCAGTGCAGAACTCCCTCATTAGTGACCCTCCATCAGTGCAGAGCTCCCTCAGTACTGACCCTCCATCAGTACAGAGCTCCCTCAGTACTGACCCTCCATCAGTACAGAGCTCCCTCAGTACTGACCCTCCATCAGTGCAGAGCTCCTCAGTACTGACCCTCCATCAGTGCAGAGCTCCCTCAGTACTGACCCTCCATCAGTACAGAGCTCCCTCAGTACTGACCCTCCATCAGTGCAGAGCTCCCTCAGTACTGACCCACCATCAGTACAGAGCTCCCTCAGTACTGACCCTCCATCAGTGCAGAGCTCCCTCAGTACTGACCCTCCATCAGTACAGAGCTCCCTCAGTACTGACCCTCCATCAGTACAGAGCTCCCTCAGTACTGACCCTCCATCAGTGCAGAGCACCCTCAGTACTGACCCTCCATCAGTGCAGAGCTCCCTCAGTACTGACCCTCCATCAATACAGAGCTCCCTCAGTACTGACCCTCCATCAATACAGAGCTCCCTCAGTACTGACCCTCCATCAGTGCAGAGCTCCCTCAGTGCTGACCCTCCATCAGTGCAGAGCTCCCTCAGTACTGACCCTCCATCAATACAGAGCTCCCTCAGTACTGACCCTCCATCAGTGCAGAGCTCCCTCAGTGCTGACCCTCCATCAGTACAGAGCTCCCTCACTACTGACCCTCCATCAGTACAGAGCTCCCTCAGTAGTGACCCTCCATCAGTGCAGAGCTCCCTCAGTAATGACCCTCCATCAGTACAGAGCTCCCTCAGTACTGACCCTCCATCAGTGCAGAGCTCCCTCAGTACTGACCATCCATCCATACAGAGCTCCCTCAGTACGGACCCTCCATCAGTACAGAGCTCCCTCAGTACTGACCCTCCATCAGTGCAGAGCTCCCTCAGTACTGACCCTCCATCAGTACAGAGCTCCCTCAGTACTGACCCTCCATCAGTGCAGAGCTCCCTCAGTACTGACCTTCCATCAGTACAGAGCACCCTCAGTACTGACCCTCCATCAGTGCAGTGCTCCCTCAGTACTGACCCTCCATCAGTGCAGAGCTCCCTCAGTACTGACCCTCCATCCGTACAGAGCTCCCTCAGTACTGACCCTCCATCAGTGCAGAGCTCCCTCAGTACTGACCCTCCATCAGTACAGAGCTCCCTCAGTACTGACCCTCCATCAGTACAGAGCTCCCTCAGTGTTGACCCTCCATCAGTGCAGAGCTCCCTCAGAACTGACGCTCCATTAATACAGAGCTCCCTCAGTACTGACCCTGCATCAGTGCAGAGCTCCCTCAGTACTGACCCTCCATCAGTACAGAGCACGCTCAGTACTGACCCTCCATCAATACAGAGCTCCCTCAGTACTGACCCTCCATCAGTGCAGAGCTCGCTCAGTACAGACCCTCCATCAGTGCAGAGCTCCCTCCATACTGACCCTCCATCAGTGCAGAGCTCCCTCAGTCCTGACCCTCCATCAATACAGAGCTCCCTCAGTACTGACCCTCCATCAATACAGAGCTCCCTCAGTACTGACCCTCCATCAGTGCAGAGCTCCCTCAGTACTGACCCTCCATCAGTACAGAGCTCCCTCAGTACTGACCCACCATCAGTACAGAGCTCCCTCAGTACTGACCCTCCATCAGTACAGAGCTCCCTCAGTACTGACCCTCCATCAGTGCAGTGCTCCCTCAGTACTGACCCTCCATCAGTACAGAGCTCCCTCAGTACTGACCCACCATCAGTACAGAGCTCCCTCAGTACTGACCCTCCATCAGTACAGAGCTCCCTCAGTACTGACCCTCCATCAGTACAGAGCTCCCTCAGTACTGACCCCCCATCAGTGCAGAGCTCCCTCAGTACTGACCCTCCATCAGTGCAGATCTCCCTCAGTACTGACCCTCCATCAGTACAGAGCTCCCTCAGTAATGACCCTCCATCAGTGCAGAGCTCCCTGAGTACAGACCCTCCATCACTACAGAGCTCCCTCAGTACTGACCCTCCATCAGTACAGAGCTCCCTCAGTACTGACCCTCCATCAGTGCAGAGCTCCCTGAGTACTGACCCTCCATCAGTACAGAGCACCCTCAGTACTGACCCTCCATCAGTGCAGAGCTCCCTGAGTACTGACCCTCCATCAGTACAGAGCTCCCTCAGTACTGACCCACCATCAGTGCAGAGCTCCCTCAGTACTGACCCTCCATCAGTGCAGAGCTCCCTCAGTCCTGACCCTCCATCAGTGCAGAACTCCCTCAGTAGTGACCCTCCATCAGTGCAGAGCTCCCTCAGTACTGACCCTTCCTCAGTACAGAGCTCACTCAGTACTGACCCTCCATCAGTACAGAGCTCCCTCAGTACTGACCCTCCATCAGTTCAGAGCTCCCTCAGTACTGACCCTCCATCAGTGCAGAGCTCCCTCAGTACTGACCCTCCATCAGTACAGAGCTCCCTCAGTACTGACCCTCCATCAGTGCAGAGCTCCCTCAGTACTGACCTACCATCAGTACAGAGCTCCCTCAGTACTGACCCTCCATCAGTGCAGAGCTCCCTCAGTACTGACCCTCCATCAGTACAGAGCTCCCTCAGTCCTGACCCTCCATCAGTACAGAGCTCCCTCAGTACTGACCCTCCATCAGTACAGAGCACCCTCAGTACTGACCCTCCATCAGTGCAGAGCTCCCTCAGTACTGACCCTCCATCAATACAGAGCTCCCTCAGTACTGACCCTCCATCAATACAGAGCTCCCTCAGTACTGACCCTCCATCAGTGCAGAGCTCCATCAGTGCTGACCCTCCATCAGTGCAGAGCTCCCTCAGTACTGACCCTCCATCAATACAGAGCTCCCTCAGTACTGACCCTCCATCAGTGCAGAGCTCCCTCAGTGCTGACCCTCCATCAGTACAGAGCTCCCTCACTACTGACCCTCCATCAGTACAGAGCTCCCTCAGTACTGACCCTCCATCAATACTGAGCTCCCTCAGTACTGACCCTCCATCAGTGCAGAGCTCCCTCAGTACTGACCCTCCATCAGTGCAGAGCTCCCTCAGTACTGACCCTCCATCAGTGCAGAGCTCCCTCAGTACTGACCCTCCATCAGTACAGAGCTCCCTCAGTACTGACCCTCCATCAGTGCAGAGCTCCCTCAGTACTGACCATCCATCCATACAGAGCTCCCTCAGTACGGACCCTCCATCAGTACAGAGCTCCCTCAGTACTGACCCTCCATCAGTGCAGAGCTCCCTCAGTACTGACCCTCCATCAGTACAGAGCTCCCTCAGTACTGACCCTCCATCAGTGCAGAGCTCCCTCAGTACTGACCCTCCATCAGTGCAGAGCACCCTCAGTACTGACCCTCCATCAGTGTAGAGCTCCCTCAGTACTGACCCTCCATCAGTACAGAGCTCCCTCAGTACTGACCCTCCATCAATGCAGAGCTCCCTCAGTACTGACCCTCCATCAGTACAGAGCTCCCTCAGTACTGACCCTCCATCAGTGCAGAGCTCCCTCAGTACTGACCCTCCATCAGTACAGAGCTCCCTCAGTACTGACCCTCCATCAGTGCAGAGCTCCCTCAGTACTGACCATCCATCCATACAGAGCTCCATCAGTACGGACCCTCCATCAGTACAGAGCTCCCTCAGTACTGACCCTCCATCAGTGCAGAGCTCCCTCAGTACTGACCCTCCATCAGTACAGAGCTCCCTCAGTACTGACCCTCCATCAGTGCAGAGCTCCCTCAGTACTGACCCTCCATCAGTACAGAGCACCCTCAGTACTGACCCTCCATCAGTGCAGAGCTCCCTCAGTACTGACCCTCCATCAGTACAGAGCTCCCTCAGTACTGACCCTCCATCAGTACAGAGCTCCCTCAGTACTGACCCTCCATCAGTGCAGAGCTCCCTCAGTACTGACCCTCCATCAGTACAGAGCTCCCTCAGTACTGACCCTCCATCAGTACAGAGCTCCCTCAGTACTGACCCTCCATCAGTGCAGAGCTCCCTCAGTACTGACCCTCCATCAGTACAGAGCTCCCTCAGTACTGACCCTCCATCAGTACAGAGCTCCCTCAGTATTGACCCTCCATCAGTGCAGAGCTCCCTCAGAACTGACGCTCCATTAATACAGAGCTCCCTCAGTACTGACCCTGCATCAGTGCAGAGCTCCCTCAGTACTGACCCTCCATCAGTACAGAGCACCCTCAGTACTGACCCTCCATCAATACAGAGCTCCCTCAGTACTGACCCTCCATCAGTGCAGAGCTCGCTCAGTACAGACCCTCCATCAGTGCAGAGCTCCCTCAGTACTAACCCTCCATCAGTGCAGAGCTCCCTCAGTACTGACCCTCCATCAGTACAGAGCTCCCTCCATACTGACCCTCCATCAGTGCAGAGCTCCCTCAGTACTGACCCTCCATCAATACAGAGCTCCCTCAGTACTGACCCTCCATCAATACAGAGCTCCCTCAGTACTGACCCTCCATCAGTGCAGAGCTCCCTCAGTACTGACCCTCCATCAGTACAGAGCTCCCTCAGTACTGACCCACCATCAGTACAGAGCTCCCTCAGTACTGACCCTCCATCAGTACAGAGCTCCCTCAGTACTGACCCTCCATCAGTACAGAGCTCCCTCAGTACTGACCCCCCATCAGTGCAGAGCTCCCTCAGTACTGACCCTCCATCAGTGCAGATCTCCCTCAGTACTGACCCTCCATCAGTACAGAGCTCCCTCAGTAATGACCCTCCATCAGTGCAGAGCTCCCTGAGTACAGACCCTCCATCACTACAGAGCTCCCTCAGTACTGACCCTCCATCAGTACAGAGCTCCCTCAGTACTGACCCTCCATCAGTGCAGAGCTCCCTGAGTACTGACCCTCCATCAGTACAGAGCACCCTCAGTACTGACCCTCCATCAGTGCAGAGCTCCCTGAGTACTGACCCTCCATCAGTACAGAGCTCCCTCAGTACTGACCCACCATCAGTGCAGAGCTCCCTCAGTACTGACCCTCCATCAGTGCAGAGCTCCCTCAGTCCTGACCCTCCATCAGTGCAGAACTCCCTCAGTAGTGACCCTCCATCAGTGCAGAGCTCCCTCAGTACTGACCCTCCATCAGTACAGAGCTCACTCAGTACTGACCCTCCATCAGTACAGAGCTCCCTCAGTACTGACCCTCCATCAGTGCAGAGCTCCCTCAGTACTGACCCTCCATCAGTGCAGAGCTCCCTCACTACTGACCCTCCATCAGTACAGAGCTCCCTCAGTACTGACCCTCCATCAGTGCAGAGCTCCCTCAGTACTGACCTACCATCAGTACAGAGCTCCCTCAGTACTGACCCTCCATCAGTGCAGAGCTCCCTCAGTACTGACCCTCCATCAGTACAGAGCTCCCTCAGTCCTGACCCTCCATCAGTACAGAGCTCCCTCAGTACTGACCCTCCATCAGTACAGAGCACCCTCAGTACTGACCCTCCATCAGTGCAGAGCTCCCTCAGTACTGACCCTCCATCAATACAGAGCTCCCTCAGTACTGACCCTCCATCAATACAGAGCTCCCTCAGTACTGACCCTCCATCAGTGCAGAGCTCCATCAGTGCTGACCCTCCATCAGTGCAGAGCTCCCTCAGTACTGACCCTCCATCAATACAGAGCTCCCTCAGTACTGACCCTCCATCAGTGCAGAGCTCCCTCAGTGCTGACCCTCCATCAGTACAGAGCTCCCTCACTACTGACCCTCCATCAGTACAGAGCTCCCTCAGTACTGACCCTCCATCAATACTGAGCTCCCTCAGTACTGACCCTCCATCAGTGCAGAGCTCCCTCAGTACTGACCCTCCATCAGTGCAGAGCTCCCTCAGTACTGACCCTCCATCAGTACAGAGCTCCCTCAGTACTGACCCTCCATCAGTACAGAGCTCCCTCAGTACTGACCCTCCATCAATGCAGAGCTCCCTCAGTTCTAGCCATTTCTCTGAAATGGCCACAACCCATGCTGCAAGTTCACCCACCTTATTCCGAAGTGTCCCCCCTCCCCCAACAGTCTCCAAAACAGTATACTTGTTGTTGAGGGGAACCACCACAGGAGGTTAGTGAGCAAGTTTGCGGATGATACGAAAGTCGGAGGAGTTGTTGACAGTGAGGAAGCATGTGGCAGGTTACAGCAGGATATAGAGAAGCTGCAGAGCTGGGCAGAAAGGTGGCAGATGGAATTCAATGTAGCTAAGTGCGAGGTGATTCACTTTGGGAAGAATAACAAAAAGATGGGGTACTGGGCTAATGGTCGGATACTTGGTCGTGTGGATGAGCAGAGGGATCTTGGTGTCCATGTACACAGATCTCTGAAAGTTGCCACCCAGGTAAATAGTGCGGTGAGGAAGGCATATGGCGTACTGGCTTTTATTGGTAGAGGAATTGAGTTCCGGAGTCCTGAGGTCATGATGCAGTTGTATAAGACTCTGGTACGGCCGCATCTGGAATATTGTGTGCAGTTTTGGTCGCCATACTATAGGAAGGATGTGGAGGCATTGGAACGGGTGCAGAGGAGGTTTACCAGGATGTTGCCTGGTATGGAAGGAAAATCGTATGAGGAAAGACTGAGGCACTTGGGGCTGTTTTCACTAGAGAAAAGAAGGTTTAGGGGTGACTTGATTGAGGTGTACAAGATCATTAGGGGGTTAGATAGGGTCGACAGTATGAACCTTTTCCCGCGTATTGAGTCGGGTATTACAAGGGGGCATAGCTATAAATTAAGGGGGGTAGATATAGGACTGAAGTTAGGGGTAGGTTCTTCACTCAGCGAGTCGTTAGTTCATGGAATGCCCTGCCAGTAACAGTGGTGGACTCTCCCTCTTTATGGGCATTTAAGAGGGCATTGGATAGGTATATGGAGGATAGTGGGTTAGTGTAGTTTAGGTGGGCTTGGATCGGCGCAACATCGAGGGCCCAAGGGCCTGTACTGCGCTGTATTCTTCTATGTTCTATGAGATCCCTGCTCTTCCTGCCAGTTCCCTTTCCTCCCCCTGACGGTAACCCATCTAATTTATTCACCTGGCTGTGGAGTAACTACCTCCCTGTAACTCCTCGCAATAAACCCCTCTGCCTCCCAAATGGTCTGAAGTTCATCCAGCTCCAGCTTCCATTCCCTAACACGATTCTCGAGGAGCTGGAGTTGGGTGCACTTCCCACAAATGAAGTCGGCAGGGACACTAGAGGTGACCCTCCCATCCCACATTCTGCAGGAGGAATATTCAACTGCCCTAATCTCCATTCCCATAATTCTAATTCCCAAATAGACTGCTGAAAGAATGAAACAGGAAAGAAAACACTTGTCACCTTACCAACTGATGCACAGAACATTTTTTTTTGGTTAGAGGAGGAGGAGGGGTAGGAGACACTACCCGAGTAGTGTTTCGGGTAACGCAATCGCCCAAATATGTGACCTCGCGATCTCTCCGACTGCCTCCTAGAACTGAAGAAAAACCGGAACTGAAAGAAATTTAACTGTTTACTCGGAGATGTGCAACGGCAGGGATATGGTTAAACAACATGTGAAAGATCTGGCAAAACAGCTGCATGAGCTGAGAGAGGTTACAGATGGGCAGGGAATCAGAGACTGGGAAGGGGAGCACAGAAACCTCTGAGCTGACATTCCGAACCCAGCAGATCAAGTCAGTTTTTAAAATATTACCGCAGCAAGTGGGACTGCGAGCATGATGGGGCAATTATTCCAGGTAATATCTGTGCTCTAGTGAAGATTCAGGAATGGAGAATGGACTCTGAAAGCAACAGCACCATGGAAGAGAAGGCTGCTTGCCTGTATGACATTACAACAGGAATATTAAATTGTAAATTTCAATAGGGCAGGGCCCTGGGAGCGGTGGCAGTGGTGGTACAGAACAGGAAGTGGTGGTACTGGCGATGGCAGCCCTGTCCTGTCCAGCCACAGAGAGAATTAAGATAAGAAAGAAAACTAGACAATATGGACCCCAACAGTATTATGTATCATCAAGTCTGAATTAGTGATTTCAGGCAGTGGCCAGGGAGGTTTATGTGTGCAGAAAGGGGAGTGGCAATATGCCTTCCATGCCCAGGGTATGCTGTGTTACCCAGAAGCTGTATTCCCATCTGCCTTTATGGATTTAGTGCAGGGATGAGCCTGAAAGGGGGTGAAGGAGGCTACACGGCTGTCCCTTTTATGCAGGATGTATGGAATTTCCAGAGTTGATGTGTGTTATCAATGTCCTCATTGTGAATAAAAATGTGACCATGACCCTGAGCCCAGAGAGTTCTGAGGAAGGGTCACCAGTCCTGAAACATTAACTCTGATTTCTCTTCATAGATGCTGCCAGACTTACTAGGCTTTTTCAGCAATTAATGTAAAAGCTTAAAGGATTTGTGCAAGGAAAGCGTCTTATGTAGAAGGTGAAACAATCACAATCTTTAAGAGGCATTTGGAGAGATGTGAATAGGAAGGGAACAGAGGGATATGGATCACTCACAAGCAGATGGAATATGTTCAGAATAGCATCATGGTGCTGCTGTACTGTGCTGGGTTTTTTAATTAACTGCACAGAGGCTGGTATCCTGGCACCAAGTCAGCCTTTATTTACTTGTGGCCAGCCAGCTCAGAGTCAGTCCCCTAAACTGAGGAGATCCTAAATCACCCGTTAATATTTTTTTCTTCTTTCCTTACCGTTCTGGTTTCTAGGTGGTAGAAATTGTGGAGCGAGTGTTAATATTTGGAGTAGAGCGTGTGTCTTCCTTAGAACACACAGTGAGCTGATCCATTTTGAGAGAAGCAATGTGGAGAGGGAATAGAGGTAATATATATTTGGCTGGCAGAGATGTCAAGAGCAGGGATAGAGAGAGCAGGGGAATAACTTCTACAAACCTTTAAAGGAGAGAGGACACAGTCAAACAGCATTTAGCAAAACATCTGGGATCTTGGGCTTCATGAATACAGGGAATGAGAACACACACACATGAAAGGATGCTCTGGGTCACAGTCAGTCACTAAAGACTTCCTGCTCAGGAAGGATAAGAGGGCCCTTCAGAGTATGGAGTACAGACACACAGGATTAATGTAGAGAAATTGCTTTTTTTCTTGAAGGAAACAAGATGAAAATATTTTTGATAGTGATGCACAAGATTAAAACAGATTGAGATATTACTGGCAATAAAAATGAACTGTGTCCAAGCAGTGATGGCACAAGGACGAAGATCAGATTAACGGTTTTGGGCAAATAGTTCTGGAACTATGCAGAGCATGCTGCCTGTTCGAGTTGTGCAAGTGGAGGTGATCAATGATTAATGAATGAAATTCTGGAGGACTGGAGAGAAACAAGCTTGCGGGGTTTTGGGGATAGATGCAGAGTGAGACATATGGGATTGTGCTACAGAGAGCCAGCTTGGACTTGATGGGCCAATTGGCCACTTTCTGTGCCATAATGCATCTTTTTTTATACGTGATTAATCTTTCTGGTTGCAATCCTCCAGAGATTAAATTATCATTTAGGTCAATCTGCTCTGCGCTCATTAATAGGTTAATTAATGTTGTCCTTCAATGGCGCAGAGTACATGGGAGCTAAAGTTTACTGTTTTATATTCAGTTCCGGAGAGTACACAGAACTGAACACATTAGGCAGTTTGGTCCAACCAGGATTGTGAATACCTCGGAACAACTCGAGCCATACCGATAGCTGTAATCTTTTCAGCTCGACTGAACAAATAAAATATATACCTTCCACAGAAACAGAGCGATGATATTCTTATCCAGGTGAAAAGAATGACTGTCAGATGTCTGTCTGGACTCTGCAAATCCTTCCTATTTCATATTTCTTTCTCATCACATCTTAGAGCATTAGTCTATCACTGACCGAAGAGACAGTTCTGTTTGCTATAATAAAGAAAGCCAGCAATGACCCTGCCAAAACTTACCCATGAAGCATTCCAAAGAACAGTCCCCCCCCAGTCTATCCCTGTAACCCTACATTTGCCATGACTAACCCGCATATCCCTGGACACTGTGGGTAATCTCGTGTTGCCATGTCACCTAAGATTTCCTTGGTGAGTGGAAGCATTCCCCTGTAGATTCTGATCAAAGGGACACATTTTACAGAGCAAATAATGAACTAGGTATGCGCCCTGTTCAGAATCAAACAGGGTTTACACCACCCACAGGGTTTACACCACCCACAGGGATTCTACCCCCCACAGGATTTACACCTCCCACAGGGTTTACACCCCCCACAGGGTTTACACCTCCCACAGGGTTTACACCCCCCACAGGGTTTACACCACCCACAGGGATTCTACCCCCCACAGGGTTTACACCCCCCACAGGGTTTACACCACCCACAGGGTTTATACCCCCCACAGGGATTCTACCCCCCACAGGGATTACACCCCCCACATGGTTTACACCCCCCACAGGGTTTACACCCCCCACAGGGTTTACACCCCCCACAGGGTTTACACCACCCACAGGGATTCTACCCCCCACAGGATTTACACCCCCCACAGGGTTTACACCTCCAACAGGGTTTATACCCCCCACAGGGATTCTACCCCCCACAGGGTTTACACCTCCCACAGGGTTTACACACCCCACAGGGTTTACACCTCCCACAGGGATTCTACCCCCCACAGGATTTACACCTCCCACAGGGTTTACACCCCCCACAGGGTTTACACCACCCACAGGGTTTATACCCCCCACAGGGATTCTACCCCCCACAGGGTTTACACCTCCCACAGGGTTTACACACCCCACAGGGTTTACACCTCCCACAGGGATTACACCCCCCACATGGTTTACACCCCTCACAGGGTTTACACCCCCCACAGGGTTTACATCCCCCACAGGATTCTACCCCCACAGGGTTTACACCCCCCACAGGATTTTACCCCCACAGGGTTTACACCCCTCACAGGGTTTACAACCACCACAGGGTTTACAACCACCACAGGGATTACACCCCCCACATGGTTTACACCCCCCACAGGGTTTACACCCCCCACAGGGTTTACATCCCCCACAGGATTCTACCCCCACAGGGTTTACACCTCCCACAGGGTTTACACCCCCCACAGGATTTTACCCCCACAGGGTTTACACCCCCCACAGGGTTTACACCCCCCCAAAGGGATTCTACCCCCCACAGGGTTTACACCCCCCCCCCCCCCCCATAGGGATTCTACCCCCCCACGGGGTTTACACCCCCCACAGTGTTTACATCCCCCACAGGGATTCTACCCCCCACAGGAATTCTACCCCCCTCAGGGTTTACACCCCCCACAGGGATTCTACCTCCCATACCACACACAAAGTTCAGGTATGGTGGGATGAATTAACTCGATATTGAAAGCTAGTCTGGCTGAGGCCCTGGCAGATAGAGGTCAGGGTTTGGTTACAGTATACCCCGCCATCCGAATGAAACTGGTGCCAACCCCAGCAAAGGGAAAGGGGCTGACCCCCTTTGAATTTGCAGAACAGTATGTGTTCTTGTGATGTGGGCATTGTTCAGATAAACTGTGACTGGGCAGAGGGTACAAAGTACCCCAGTCCCATCCACTCACTCACCAAATATCAGACAATGCTCAATGTCAGTCTGAACTGGGAGCCATTGAGTGGAAATGCAATGGATGAGGTCAATGTGCAATGAGGGGTTGATGAAATGTCAGTGCAAAGGGTTAGGTATTGGGGGTTGGGGTTGGTGGTGCAGGTGTGATGTTGGTACTGGTGATAAGAAGCTTATTCTGAAAGAGCCTTACCTGAAACAGTGAGCATTCATTGACCATTTTCTCATGACGTGATCTATGACGTACTTCCAACTTTTGGTTTCTTGTTGAAATTATGGGACTCTTGCCCTGTGTTCATGTTTTGATGAATGTGTGAAAAGTCATGACTTCATCTTGAGGAAGGAATTGAAGAGTTTGGTTCATTTATTCATCCTTGACATCTTTTGCTGCTGAGTTAATTGCCCGTCCTTAATTTCCCTGGACACGGTGATAATGAGATGCTTCCTTGAATAGCTATTGTCCTGTGGTATAGGCATACCTACACTGGTGTGTAGCAGTTGCAGAATTTTCACCCAGCAACACTGAAGGAACAGTTCCCAGTCAGGAGGGTGAACAACTTGGAGGGAAACCTGTAAATTGGGAGGGGGGAGTGTGCAGTGGGACCTGGGTGTCCTTGTGCACCAGTCACTGAAGGGAAGCACGCAGGGGTAGCAGGCAGTAAAGAGATACGTGAGCCGACATTGCAAGAGGTTTTGAGTTCATGAGCAGAGATGTGTCATTGCAGTTATAAAGGGCTTTGGTGAGGCCACACCGAGAATAGGTGGGCAGGTTTGGTCTCCTTTTCTGAGGAAGGATGTCCTTGCTCTTGAGGGAGTGCAGTGAAGGTTTCCCAGGCTGAACCAGGGATGGTGGGAATGACGCATGAGGAGAGATTAAGAGTGTTTTCTCTGGAGTTCAGAAAAATGTGGGGGCATTCTCATAGAGACTTACAAAATTCTAACAGGACTAGACAGCATTGATGCAGGGAATATGTTCCCAATGGTGGGTGTGCCCAGAGCCAAGGGTCACGGTCTAAGGATTCAGGGTACAATATTTAGGACAGTGATGGGAAGGCATTTCTTCACCCAAAGGGTTGGGGGGGGGCCTGTGTCATTCATCACCACAGGAAGGAGCTGAGGCCAAAATATTGAATGCATTCAACAGGCAGCGAGAAACAGCAGTTAGGGCGAATGGACCCAAAGATTAGGCGAGAAAGCAGGATTAGGCTACTGAGTTGGACAATCAGCCATGAATGGCAGAACGGTATGAAGGACCGAATGGCCTCCTCCTACTGCTATCTTCAATGTATTTATGTCTGTGTGTCTCTATATGCCTGCTGCCATTGTGCTTCAAGGTGGTAGAGATTATGGGTTAGGGAATTGGTGTTGAGGAGCCTGGGGAAGTAACTGCAATGCATCTTGTTGTTGGTACAAAAGCCAGCCACTGTCCACCAGTGCTGAATAATATCAATGTTGAAGGTGGCGGATGGTATTAGGATCGCAGAATAGGTGCAGCATTGACAACGGCACCTTTTTACTCACCATCTCATCGACTGCCACTCTCTTGCCTTCTCTCTGTAACCATGCACATTCGCCCTTCACAGCCATCTATCCAATTCCCGTTTGAATTTATCAATTGGAGTTCCCAGCTTACGGGAACAAACAAGTGGTCTGCTTTGTCCTGGATGAAGTTGAGTTTTATTGTTAGTACAGCTGTATTCATCTGGATAACTGGCAGTATTCCTTCACATTCTGAATTGGGTCATGCAGATAGTGGGCAGGCATTAAGGAGTCATGTCTGGGCATTAGTCACTGCAGAGTTCATAGTCTCTGACGTCTTCTTGCAGTCATGGGTAGGGCTGGTCCAGTTCAGGTTCTGAGCAAAGTGGTTATAGTGAGTAAAGTCAATCACTTTAAAACAAGTCAATGGGAGAGTGTCAGATTCTCTCCTGTTGGAGATGATCATTGCCTGGCACTTGCCTTCATCAGCCCAATACTGAAACTTGTACCACATTGGTTTAGCCAGGTTAGGTATCTGGGGAGTTATAAACAGTGCTGAACATTTAACAACCATCAGGCCATGTTCCCACGTCTGACCTTCCGACCTTCTGATATGGGAAAGGCTGAAGTGAAGCAGCTGAAGATGTTTGATCCAAGGACACGAGCCTGAGGAATTGTTGAAGTGATGATGTTACGGAGCTGAGATGATTGGACTCTAGTCACTACAATCATCCCTCTGCTCCCTCCCTAGTGATTCCCACCTTCTTCAGTTGTCCCTGTTTAACCAAATAATTTTCCCCATTCCTCTGTTAATCTTGTAGAGGGTCATCAGGCTGTGTCCTGACTTGCAGGAAAATCAACATTTCGGGCAAAAGCCCTTCCTCAGGAATGAGGCTGGAAGCCTCAGGGGTGGAGAGATAAATGGGAGAGGGTGGGGGTGGGGGGTAGGGGGAAGGTAGCTGAGAGTGCAATAGGTGGACAGAGGTGGCGGTAAAGGTGATAGGTCTTTGGGAAGTTTCACAGGTCATGAGGACGGTGCTGAGCTGGAAGGTTGGAACTGGGGTAAGGTGGGGGAAGGGGAACTGAGGAAACTGTTGAAGTCCACATTGATGCCCTGGGGTTGAAGTGTTCCGAGGCGGAAGATGAGGCGTTCTTCCTCCAGGAGTCGGTTGGTGAGTGAGCGGCGGTGAAGGAGGCCCAGGACCTCCATGTCCTCGGCAGAGTGGGAGGGGGAATTGAAATCTTGGGCCACAGGGCGGTGGGGTTGATTGGTGCGGGTGTCCCGGAGATGTTCCCTGAAGCGCTCTTCAAGGAGGCGCCCAGTCTCCCCAATGTAGAGGAGACAGCATCGGGAGCAATGGATACAATAAATGATATTAGTGGATGTGCAGGTAAAACTTTGATGGATGTGGAAGGCTCCTTTAGGGCCTTGGATGGAGGTGAGGGAGGAGGTGTGGGCACAGGTTTTGCAATTCCTGTGGTGGCAGGGGAGGGTGCCAGGAAGGGAGGGTGTTTTGTTGGGGGCGTGGACCTGACCAGGTAGTTACGGAGGGAACGGTGGACAAGGGTGGGGAGAGAAATATATCTCTGATGGTGGGGTCCATTTGTAGGTGTTGGAAATGTCGGAGGGTGATGCGATGTACATGGAGGTTGGTGGGGAGGGGGAAGGTGAGGATCAGAGAGGCTCTGTCCTTGTTGCGGTTGGAGGGGTAGGGTTTGAGGGCGGAGGGGTGGGATGTGGATGAGATGCGTTGGAGGGCATCATCAACCACGTGGGAGGGGAAATTGTAGTCTTTAAAGAAGGCGGCCATCTGGTGTGTTCTGTGGCGGAACTGGTCCTTCTGGGAGCAGATACGGCCGAGTTGGAAGAATTGGGAATACGGGATGGCATTTTTGCAGGAGGTAGAGTGGGAGGGGGCGTAATCCAGGTAGCTGTGGGAGTTGGTGGGGTTGTAGAAAATGTCAGTGTCA
The DNA here is from genome assembly GCF_037043375.1 of Chiloscyllium plagiosum. NCBI lineage: Eukaryota > Metazoa > Chordata > Chondrichthyes > Orectolobiformes > Hemiscylliidae > Chiloscyllium > Chiloscyllium plagiosum. The sequence goes on from NW_028270161.1 coordinate 64,530,003, forward strand.
GCCTCAGGCGACTGACTGTGTGGAGTTTGCACATTCTGCCCGTGTCTGCGTGGGTTTCCTCCGGGTGCTCCGGTTTCCTCCTACAATTCAAAGATGTGCAGGGTCAGGTGAATTGGCCATGCTAAATTGCCCATAGTATTCGGTGCATTAGTCAGGGGAAATGTAGAGAAATAAGGAATTGGATCTGGGTGAGTTACTCTTCAGATGGTCGGTGTGGACTCGTTGGGCCTGTTTCCACACTGTAGGGATTCTAAGTTCTAAGAACATCTCCAGGACACCTGCACCAACCAACCTCACCACCCCTTGGCTAAACATTTCAACTCCCCCTCCCACTCCACTGAGGACATGCAACTCCTGGGCCTCCTTCATCACCACTCCCTCACCACCCGAAGCCTGGAGGAAGAATGCCTCATCCTCCACCTTGGGACCCTCCAACCCCAGGGCATCAATGTGGACTTCATCAGTTTTCTCATTTCCCCTCCCCCCACCTCACCCCAGTTCCAACCTTCCAGATCAGCACTGTCCCCATGACCTGTCCCACCTGTCAATCTTCTTTCCCACCTATCCACTCCACCCTCCTCTCTGACCTATCACCATTAGCCCCATCTCCATCCACCTATTGCACTCTCAGCTATGTACCCTCCAGCTTCAACCCCGCACCCATTTATCTCTTCACCCCAAGGCTCCCAGCCTCATTCCTGATTAAGGGATTTTGCTCGAAAAGTCGATTTTCCTGCTCCTGACTTGCTGCCTGACCTGGTGTGCTTTTCTAGCACCACTCTGATCTAGATTCTGATCTCCAGCATCTGCAGTCCTCACTTTCTCGAAGTGTCAGGAAACAGTGAACCAACTGGAGTGAAGGACGGACGGCACCAGATAACCAAATGGGCCAGCTCGGGAGAACATCAGCAGAATTTTACATTTTAGTCCATCCAAATCCAGTAATCTAGTCAATTGCTTTCCATTGTTTTCATACAAGTTTCCAACTCCATCTGGAAAGCGCCCCAGGAAAATACAAGATTGAGGAAAAAGAGAAGGAAAGTGGAAGAAATTGAGGTGAGGTAATTCATATTTGCACAGGGGTGACATTGCCCATACTGTGGTCTGTCCTTCTGGACTCTCAGGCCAACTCATCTTTCCTGGACAGGGATCTTGTTATCCATCAAACAGGCGCCATAACTGCAATTATCCTGCAGGCTGTGATCTCCTTCGCGGCTCGCCAGGCTTTCAGTATTTTCCCTGGGGACTGCAGTTAATGATGCTTCCTTTCGAAGCGAAAGTTGTTCCATTTTGAAAAGTAATCCAATGCAAATATCTTAAGTTGGGAAAAAATGTGCAGGTTGTGCTTTCTTTATCGTTAAATATGTCTTTCATCATGTCTGAAAAACTGTTCACTGTGACATTTTTGTTTTGATTGAAGGTCTGTCAGGATTTGTTGTAAAATTGATGTTGATATCGCAGTCACAACATCAGAGCCAGTCATGATTACACTGTTTTCAAATTCAGTCACCGAGCATTGCTGTCACTGATTGGCCAGTTCAAGAGTCAAACACATTGCTGTTGATCGCGAGTCACATGAAGGCCCAGACCATGCAAGGACAGCAGCTTCCTTCCCTGGCAGATATTGATGGGTCGGATGGGCTTTTCCAACATGCGACAACTAGCATCACGGTAGCCCACAAACCCACCAACACACTAAAACAGCAGCTAATGAACTTGAAAGACCCAATACAGACAACAAGCAAAAACTAATATCATTTACAAAATACCGTACAAGAACTGTAACAAACATTGCATTAGACAAACAGGCAGAAAACTAGCCACCAGGATTCGTGAACATCAACTAGCCACAAAACGACATGACCCTCTCTCACTAGTATCCTTATATACAGATGAGGAAGGACGCCACATCGAGTGGGACAACACATCCATCATAGGACAAGACAAATAGAGACACACACGAGAATGCCTAGAAGCATGACATTCCAACCGGAACTCTATCAACAAACACATTGACTTGGACCCCATTTACCACCTTTGAGAAAAAGAACAGGAAATGACATAACCACCGGAACTGACATCAACACCGGAAATAACATCACCAACTCAAGGAAATCTAAACACATAAACAGAAAGCGGGTCACTAACACCAGTGCTTCACCGGAGGCTCACTAATGATGTTACCTACTTTGTTGACAAAATATCTGAAAGCGAACCTTCCAGCTCAGTGAGCAAACTGACATCCGGAATCAACAACAGTACCACAGTTTTAATGAAGTAATTTCCACCAGCTGTCATGGTGGAACTTGAAGCCCTTTCCCCAAAATGTGACCCAGGTCTCTGAGTTAAACAAGATCACTGGAGATTGCTGGTTATGTGATGTGGAAGGATGTCAAAACTTTGGAAAGGGTTCACAGGAGATTTACCAGGATGTTGCCTGGTATGGAGAGAAGGTCTTATGAGGAAAGGCTGAGGGACTTGAGGCTGTTTTTGTAATGGAGTAGAAGGTTGAGATATGACTTAATAGAGACGTATAAGATAATCAGATGGTTAGATGGGGGGATAGTGAGAGCCTTTTTCCCCGGATGGTGATGGCTAGCATGAGGAGGCATAGCTTTAAATTGAGGGATGATAGATATAGGACAGATGTCAGAGGTAGTTTCTTTACTTAGAGAGTAGTAGGGGCATGGAATGCACTGCCTGCAACAATTGTGGACTCACCAACTTTAAGGACATTTAAATGGACAAGAATGGATAGTGCAGCATCGATCGGCTTCAGCTTGGTTCCACAGGTCGATGCAGCATCAAGGGATGAAGGGCCTGTACTGTGCTGTAATTTTCTATTTTCTATGTTCAGTGTAAAACAACAATTATTAACAGTTCTTCACCTCCTTTCTCTTAAAGATTTGTTGTCAGTCTCCCACTCTATAACAATATGCTGATCCAACAAAGCCCCTATTAAATTTCTAGCATCCTAATTTTCAAAACCAGACAGTGGCTGTCATCTCTGGTGTCGACCTTCCTGTTTGAAGATCTCCCTGGATCATCTTCGGTCTTCTGCTGAAAAAGGTCCCTTTGACAGAGAGTGTGGTGAATCGGTCTTTCAGTGGCAGTTGGTGCTTTATCTGGCTAACTGCCCAAAGTGCCTGCTTTTCTTTCATACCCCAAACATTGGATCATCTCATTGGTTCAATGTTGTCAAAGCAGTAAAATTCAAATTCAATTGGGTTTATTATCTTGGGGTATAATCTAAACTGATTGGTTGAACTCGAACTGCTGTGAAAACAACGAGGTAACTAGGTTACAGTCAAATGTTACATCTTTCAATTTCCCAGCATGCTCTGTGATATGACAGGTACTTGCCAGCTTTCAGCTTTCACTCGCTCTTAAAGGTACAGTCCACACCTTCAACTGCATAACAAGAAGGAGTAGATAGAATCGTAGGTAATGGTATTACAGTTGAATAAAGGCACCTACCAAGATGTGAGGAAGGATTAGTGTAGAATTGAGTGGGAGAGGAACCTTGCAGGACAGACATTGGAACGGCAATAGCAGGAGTTTCTGGGAATAATTCAGGAGACCCAGCAGAGAGTCATCCCGAGGAAAAGGAAGATGCTACTGGGAGGATGAGGCAGCGATAGCTGACTAGGGAAGTTGAGGATAGCAGAAAATCAAAAAAGCAAGCATATAATGTGGAAAAGGGCAATGAGAAACCAGAGGATTGGGAAGCTTACAAAGACCAACAGGGAGTAACAAATAAAATGGAGGTAAAAGATGAAATATGAGGATCAGCCAGCCAGTAAAGGATGACTATAAGAGTTTCATTAGATATATAAAGGGCAAAAGAGAGGCAAAAGTGGACAATGGGCTGCTGGAAAATGACGCTGGAGAAATAGTAGTGGGGAACAAGGAAATGTCTGAGGAACTGAATAATTGCTTGGTGTCAGTCTTCACGGTGGAAGATGTGAGTAATTTATCAAAAAAAATCAAAAGAGTGAGTGGGAGCACTGAGTATGGTGGCCATTACTAAGGAGAAGGTGCTAGAAAAACTGAATGGCTTGAAAGTGGAAAAATTACCTTCACCAGATGGACTGCTCCCAGAGTTCTAAGGAAGATAGCTGGATAGATAATGGAAGCATTAGTGGTAATCTTTCAGGAATGCTAGAATCAGGGAGGTCATTCTAAATCTTCTCTGCTCCAGGAAGAATAATTTCAGTTTCTCAAACCTTTCCTTGTATTTGAAATCCTTCATTCCTGGTATTATTCTGGTCATTGTCCTTTGACCTCTCCAGAGTTTTAAATTCCTTCCTTAAATACAATTTCCTCACTGAGCAATACCATCTTGGTTTTATACAAAATATGTCTATTTATAAACCCAAGGATCTTTTAAACCTTCTTAACAACTGTTTCAATTTTGAGAAGGTTTGTAGCTCAGGTTGAGGTTCTGGATATAGCTTTGCTCACTGAGCTGGAAGGCTCATTTTCAGACGTTTCGTCACCATACTAGGTAATATCTTCAGTGAGCCTCCGGATGAAGCACCGATAGAGTAGTTCACTTTCTATTTATATGTTTGGGTTTCCTTGGGCTGGTGATGTCATTTCCTGTGGTGACACTATTTCCTATAGTGATGTCATTTCCTGTTCTTTTTCTCAGGGGTGGTAAATGGGATCCAAGTCAATGTGTTTGTAGAGTTCCAGTTGGAATGCCATGCTTAGATCTCCTTAGAACTATGGGGTGTAGACCACCTGATCAGGGTGATTTAGCCAGCTCTGAACTTTCAGCTTCCCCAGCACCATAACCTAAGTGATGGTGACTACACTCACCTCTGTCCCCTGACTGTCTTGAAGTTCTGGTAGGCTGCTGGTGACTGCCAATTTGAAAGCTGATGAAAAGTACCTATTCAACTCCTCTGATATTTCTTTGTTTCCCATAATTAATTCTGCTGGACCTAAATACTTCCCTCTGTAACTGAATCCTGGACTTCTCAGCTGAGAGATCTCAGTCAGTCTGGATTGGGAACTGACTCCAACACCATCGCACTGAGCACTGAGCACAGGGCCACCCCCCCCCCCCCCCCCCCGGCTGTGTGCTCAGTCCACTGCTGTGCACCATACTGACACACAACTGTGCAGCAATGCACAGGTTGAACCACATCATCAAGTTCACTGATAATACGACTGTGGTGGGTCTCATCAGCAGGAACGACGAGTCAGCAGTCAGAGAGGAGGTGCAGAGGCTAACGGACTGGTGCAGAGCCAACAACCTGTCTCTGTGGACAAAACAAAAGAGATGGTTGTTGACTTCAGGTGGGCACAGAGCGACCACTCTCCATTCGACATCAACAGCTCCCCTGTGGAGATCATGAAGAGCATCAAATTTCTGGACATACACCTGGAATCAAACCAACGCCAGGGACCTGGGTTCGAATCCAGCCTCAGGTGACAGTCTGTGTGGAGTTTGCACATTCTCCCCATGTCTGCGTGGGTTTCCTCCGGGTGCTCCGGTTTCCTCCCACAATCCAAAGATGTGCAGATTGGCCATGCTGAATTACCCGTAGTGTTAGATGCATTAGTCAGAGGTAAATGTAGAGCAGTAAGGTAGGGGAATGGGTCTTGGTGGGTTACTCTTTGGAAGGTGAATTTGGACTTGTTGGGCCAAAAGGGTCTGTTTCCACACTGTAGGAATTCTAAAGACTCTCACTTGGTTCCTCACCACCACCTCCATATCCAGGAAAACCCAGCAGTGTCTCTACTTTCTGTGCAGACTGAGAAAAGCCCACCTCCCACCGCTCCCCCCCCCCCCCCCCACCCCCAATCCTCACCCCATTCTACAGTGAGTTCATTGAGAGTACCCTGAGCTACTGCATCACTGCCTGGTTCGGAAATTGCACCATCTCGGATTGTAAGACCCTACAATGGATAGTGAGGACAGCTGAGAGGATCATTGGAGTCTCTCTCTCCTCTCCATTACAGACACTTACACCACACGCTGCATCCGAAAGGCTAAGAGCATTGTGGAAGGCCCTACACACCCCTCACTCAAACTCTTCTCCCTTCTGCCATCTGGCAGAAATACTGGAGCATTCGGTCTCTCACAGCCAGACTGTGTAACAGTGTCTTCCCCTGAGCCATCAGGCTCCTTAACACTATGATCGGACACTTTCCCATCTGAAATTTTTTGCACAACTTCAAATTGCAACTGGACAATCAATTAATTATCATTCTTTTATTATATTGCAACTTGCGTGTTTTGCACTTTATACTGTATGTGATGGTGGAGTTTGAGCTGTCCATGTAGCACCCTCGGTCCTGGAGGAACACTGTCTCATTTTTACTGGATCAGTTGTATATGGTTGAAATAACAAATAAAATCTACTCTCTCTCTCTCTCTCTACTTTTTCTCTCTCTCTCTCTCTCCAACCTCATTTTCCAACAATCCAACGTTTGCTTTTGTCTCTCTCTAACCTTTCATATATTTAAAAACCTCTTGCAACCTTCTTTTATATTATGAACAACCTACCATTATCTTTAATCTTCTCCTCCCTTTTATCCTCTGATTTGCTTTCACTTTTCCTGACGTTTGTTATTAGGCTTGGTTGCCTTCTCCTCACTTGAGTATGTTTTTTCTTCCTTGGAATGAAATTCAACTGTGCCTCCAAATTATCCTCAGAAACTCTTGCTATTGCTGCCCTATCTTTCCTGATAGGACTTCCTTCCAATCAACTCTGTCCAGTTCCTCCCTCATGTTCGTATAGTTACGTTACGCAATTATAATTGCATCACATCCAAAACTAATCAATAGATATAAATTGAAAGAGAGAGTTTTGAGAGTTGGGACACAGAGAACAGTTGGAGAAATTATTAACTAGGCACATATATATAGAGAGAGAGAGAGAAAGAGAGAGAGAGAGAATATAGATAAGGAGATATAAAAATACCAAAAACTAGATTATCAACTTAAATAGATGTACTTCTATATTTGTTTTGGCGAATTCCTATGTGCTGTGGTCCTTTGCAGAGTATAGAAAGAACAAAGTAGTCTGTTTAAATGCTGGCTCTGATGCCAGAACTTTTTATCTCCAATAATATGACAGAAACCAGCTCTTTACAGAGTACAGAAGGACAATATATTTATTTCCTGTTAGAAAGTGAGTTAATTGAAATCAGATGGGACAACAGAAGCATGAATTGAGAACACACATCCTGATAAGACTGAGAGACGAGAGCAGGGAATTCCAGAGGGGGGCAATTATTGTGAGAGTGGGCGTAATATGTTTGAATTGAGCATTAAGTAATGTTTTATAAATTTTGTACATCATATGCATCATATTTTGTTAACTGTATCTCCGTTGTTAATTCTGAATGCCTTGTGCACATATGAAAATCCTTAACTATCTGCAAAGACACTGATTAACCATCATATACTAAATCATTTTTCCTCCATTTCAAATTATCCTGTTGTGTTTACATTGTCACTTGTCATTCCTTCTTCCAAATGGATTCTGTTTCTTTCCCTGCATTTTATTTTATTCTATCTTCAAGAAGATATTGGTGACTGGGAGATATCACTTTACTGTCTTCGGTCTCCACAGTCACTGTCTCCTATTCCTTTCTGTTTCTTAACTGATGGCACATAGATTCTCTCTCAGACTGTTTAATCCCAATAAAAACTGTGCACTAAGATGTATGCTGCTTTAGAAACAAATTATCAAAGTGCACTGTGTTAAAGATAAAACATTGCCTTGTTAGAGCAGTGTGGGAAAGTCCGGAGAAATCCACACTTTCTGTGTGTTCAGGGAAGCTGTGCCCATGAAGTAACAACCTCTCAAGTGGCTCTTAGAAACGTGATTATACAGACCATAGGATATAGATAACACAGTGAAATTATTGAGTCTATGAAGAGAAAGTCCTTTATCTCTAACATTGTCAGAGTAATTAGAGATGGGCAATAAGACCAATAGCAGGTGATGTCAACATCCCACCCAGCCAAGGTATTGTTGTTACATTAGAAGTGTTGTCATGAAAGGGATTAACTGGACCTGTTTGTTCAGTGACTGTTATTGATGTCAATCTCCATGGATCCCAACTGTGTCACTGGAGAGTTTGCTTCTTCTATTACTAAAGGGCTTCTTTCAATGTGTCATCCCACAGCATTAGCGGCAGCAGCATCCACAATACAATTAGAGTCAGCAGCTCCAGAAACAGCGAGAGATCAGCATCTGAGAACTTTAGACTGGGATGTTCCAGCCATGGATCAGTATCTGAGAACATTAGACTGGAATGTTACAGCAATTGACAAGAGTTTATCTTATGGATTTTTCTTGCTTTCTTTCAATTCGATACTGCTAACATCGTGGATAGAGGCCATATTATTGATTATTCAGGCCGGTTACTACCCCTTCCTCGCTGTTGTTGGTGTTCCTGGTAAGCCCATCTCTATCTATTTATTAATTCTGGGAACCATTGTGAACTCCATCACTATTTCTTTTGGCAATATTTGGCAAAGATATAAATGATTGAATTCACTCTTGGTCACAAACTCCATTCCTATTCCATGAATTTCCCACCATTCACTTACAAACATCTGACTGTTCATTACCACAATTGTCCCATTTTGTCTTGAGCTGATTTATATCCCAATATTCCCTCTATCACTAAACATGTCCACTGCCAGCTCCATAATATTCTCAGACTTCACTTCTGCCTCAGTGCTGTTTCTGAATAAACCACCATCTAACCAGGACTTGGATGTTTCAGTAAGAACAGAGAAGATGGTAAAAGAGGGGGAGGTGTGGCATTGTTGGTCAAGGACAGTATTACAGTTGCAGGAAGGATGTTTGGGGACTTGTCAACTGAGGTAGTATGGGCTGAGGTTAGAAACAGGAAAGGAGAGGTCACCCTGTTGGGGCTTTTCTATAGGCCTCTGAATATTCCAGAGATGTAGAGGAAAGGATAGCAAAGATGATTCTCGATAGGAGTGAGAGAGACAGGGTAGTTGTCATGGGGGATTTCAGCTTTCCAAATATTGACCGGGATCACTACAGTATGAGTACTATAGATGGGTCAGTTTTTGTCCAGTGTGCGCAGGAGGGCTTCCTGACACAGTCTGTAGACAGGCTAACAAGGGGCGAAGCCACATTAGATTTGGTACTGGGTAATGAGCCCGGCCAGGTGTTAGACTTGGAAGTAGGTGAGCACTTTGGTGATAGCGATCACAATTCTGTTATGTTTACTTTAGTGATAGAAAGGGATAGGTGTATACCACTGGGCAAGAGTTACAGCTGGGGGAAAGGCAATTACGATGCGATTAGGCAAGATTTAGGAAGCATAGGATGGGGAAGGAAACTGCAGGGGATGGGCACATTAGAAATGTGGAGCTTATTCAAGGAAAAGCTCCTGTGTGTCCTAGATAAGTATGTACCTGTCAGGCAGAGAGGAAGCTGTAGAGCGCGGGAGCCGTGGTTTACGAAGGAAGTGGAATCTCTGGTCAAGAAGAAGAAGGCTTATGTTAGGATAAGATGTGAATGCTCAGTTAGGGCGCTTGAGGGTTACAAGGTGGCCAGGAAAGACCTAAAGAGAGAGCTCAGAAGAGCCAGGAGGAGACATGAGAAGTTGTTGCCGGATGGGATCAGGGTAAACCCTAAGGCTTTCTATGGATATTTAAGGTATAAAAGAATGACGAGATTAAGATTAGGGCCAATCAAGGATAGTAGTGTTGTGTGTGGAGTCAGAGGAGGTAGAGGAAGCACGAAATGAATATTTTTCAACAGTATTCACTCTAGAAAACGACAATGTTGTCAAGGAGAATACTGAGATACAGGCTCCTAGATGGGATTGAGGTTCACAAGGAGGAGGTATTAGAAATCCTGCAGAGTGTGAAAATAGAGAAGTCCCCAGGGCCGGATGGGACTTATCCTAGGATCGTCTGGGAATCCAGGGAGGAGATTCCCGATCCTTTGGCATTGATCTTTAAATCGTCATTGTCTATAGGAATAGTGCCAGAAGACTGGAGGATAGCAAATGTGGTTCCCCTGTTCAAGAAGGGGAGTAGAGACAACCATGGTAACTAATTTGACATGGAATTCAACTTTATTTCCTCTCGCCAAGTAAGGCAGGGCAAGTAATTGAGTTGTTAGTGGGTCACCATTTTAGGACCAGTGACAGTAGTGCTGTCAGTTTTAAAATAGTTTTGAAAAAGTTTAGGTCTGATTCATAAGTTAAAGTTCTAAATTGCGACAAGGCCAATTTTGATGGTATTAAGCAGGAACTTTCAAAAGCTGATTAGGGGCGGTGGTTTGCAGGTGAAAGTAGATCTGACAAGTGGGAGAATCTCTGCAGCGTGATAATGAGAGTTCAGGGCTAGCACATCCCTGTTAGTGTAAAGGGCAAAGGTGACAGGATTGAGAAACACTGGAGATGAATACAGGTATTGAGGCTCTGGTCAGGACAAAATAAGGAAGCATAGGTCAGGATCAGTCAATCCTTTGAGGAGTATAGCAAGTATAGGAATACTAGGTAAAAACAAAGATTGCAGATGCTGGAAACCAGAGTCTAGATTAGAGTGGTGCTGGAAAAGCACAGTAGGTCAGGCAGCATCCGAGGAGCAGGAAAATCGATGTTTCGGGCAAAAGCCCTTCATCAATACACTTAAGAGGGAAATGAGGAGGTCAGAAAGGGGAAAAGAGATAGCTGTGGCAGAGAAGTTAATGGAGAACCCAAAGAGATTCTGAAAGTATATTACGGGCAAAAGAGTAACTAGGGAGAGATTAGGGCCCCTTATTCCATCTATGCGTGGCACCAGAGATGAATATTTAGCATCAGTATTTACTGTGGATAAAAACATGGAAGCTCGGGAACTTTGGGAAAATAAATAATGATGTTTTGAATACAGCCCACATTGCAGAGAGCAGCTGCAGTGGGCCTTAAAATGCATAAAATTAGATTAATCCCGGGGACCTGATCAAGTCAAAGGGTTATTATAAATTCATTGAGGACAAAAAAGTAACTAAGAAGTGAATAGGGCCCCTCAAAGATCAGCAAGGCAGCCTTTGTGTGGAGCTGAAAATGTGTTGCTGGAAAAGCTCAGCAGGTCAGGCAGCATCCAGGGAACAGAAGAATCGACGTTTCGGGCATAAGCCCTTCTTCAGGAGCCCTTTTCCAGCAACACATTTTCAGCTCTGATCTTCAGCATCTGCAGGCCTTTGTGTGGAGCCACAGGAGATGGGGGGGATACAAAACAAGTATTTTGCATCAGTATTTACTGTGGAAAAGGATATGGAAGATATAGACTGTAGGGAAATAGATGGCGACATTTGAAAAATGTCCATGGAAGAGGAGGAAGTGCTGGATGTCTTGAAATGGATAAAGGTGGATAAATCCCCAGGACCTCTTCAGGTGTACCCAAGAACTCTGTGGGAAGTGAGGGAAGTGATTGCTGGGCCTCTTACTGAGATATTTGGGGGATGGACACACTTGAAATGTGGACCTTATTCAAGGAACAGCTACTGCGGGTCCTTGATAAGTATATACCTGTCAGGCAGGGAGGTAGTTGTTGAGAGAGGGAGCCAAGGTTTACAAAAGACATTGAAGCTCTTGTCAAGAGAAAGAGGAAGGTGTATGTGAGGATGAGGTGTGAACACTCCATTAGGGGCTTGAGAGTTATAAGTTAGCCAGAAAAGATCTAAAGAGAGGGCTAAGAAGAGCCTGGAGGGGACATGAGAAGTTGTTGGCAGATAGGATCAAGGAAAACCCTAAGGCCTTCTATAGGTATATCAGGAATAAAAGAATGACAAGAGTAAGATTAGGGCCAATCAAAGAGAGTAGTGGGAAATCGTGTGTGGAATCTAAAGACAAAGGGGAAGCCCTTAATGAATGCTTTTCATCAGGATTCACATTGGAAAAGGGCAATGTTAGTGAGAATACAGAGATACAGGCTACAAGATTAGATGGGATTGCGGTTGACAAAGAGGAGGTTTTAGCTGAAAGATGTGTTGCTGGAAAAGCGCAGCAGGTCAGGCAGCATCCAAGGGTCTGGAGAATCGACGTTTCGGGCCTAAGCCCTTCTTCAGGAATGAGGAAAGTGTGCCAAGCAGGCCAAGGTAAAAGGTAGGGAGAAGGGACTTGGGGGAGGGGCGTTGGGAATACAATAGGTGGAAAGAGGTTAAGGTGAGGGTGATAGGCCGGAGAGGGGGTGGGGGCGGAGAGGTCGGGAAGAAGATTTCAGGTCAAGAAGGTGGTGCTGAGTCCGAGGGTTGGGAATGAGATAAGGAGGGGGGAGGGGAAATGAAGAAACTGGAGAAATCTGTATTCATCTCTTGTGGTTGGAGGGTCCCTAGGCAGAAGATGAGTCGCTCTTCCTCCAGGCGTCGTGTTGCCATGGTCTGGCGATGGAGGAGGCCAAGCACCTGCATGTCCTTGGCAAAGTGGGAGGGGGAGTTAAAGTGTTCAGCCACGGGGCGGTTGGGTTGGTTGGTGCGGGTGTCCCAGAGGTGTTCTCTGAAACGTTCCACAAGTAGGCGGCCTATCTCCCAATGTAGAGGAGGCCACATCGGGTGCTGCGGATGCAGCAAATGATGTGTGTGGAGGTGCAGGTGAATTTGTGATGGATATGGAAGGATCCCTTGGGGTCTTCGAGGGAAGTGAGGGGGGAGATGTGGGCACAAGTTTTGCATTTCTTGTGATTGCAGGGGAAGGTGCCGGGAGTGGAGGTTGGGTTGGTGGGGGGTGTGGACCTGACGAGGGAGTCGCGGATGGAATGGTCTCTCCGGAACGCTGATAGAGGAGGGGAGGGAAATATATCCTTGGTGGTGGGGTCTGTCTGGAGGTGGCAGAAATGACGAAGGATGATACGATGTATCTGGAGGTTGGTGGGGTGGTAGGTGAGGACCAGTGGGGTTCTGTCCTGGTGGCGATTGGAGGGGTGGGTTCAAGGGCGGAGGAGCGGGAAGTGGAGGAGATGCGGTGGAGAGCATCGTCGACCACGTCTGGGGGGAAATTGCGGTCTTTGAAGAAGGAGGCCATTTGGATTTTTCAGTGTTGGAATTGGTCCTCCTGGGAGCAGATGTGGTGGAGGCGAAGGAATTGGGAATATGGGATGGCATTTTTACAGGGGGCAGGGTGGGAGGAGGTGTAATCTAGGTAGCTGTGGGAGTCGGTCAGTTTATAGTAAATGTCTGTGTTGAGTCGGTCGCCCGAGATAGAAATGGAGAGGTCTAGGAAGGGGAGGGAGGAATCTGAGACGGTCCAGGTGAATTTGAGGTTGGGGTGGAAGGTGTTAGTAAAGTGGATGAACTGTTCAACCTCCTCGTGGGAGCACGAGGCAGCGCCGATACAGTCATCGATGTAGCGGAGGAAAAGGTGGGGGGTGGTGCCAGTGTAGCTGCGGAAGATGGACCATTCCACATATCCAACGAAGAGGCAGGCATAGCTGGGGCCCATGTGAGTGCCCATGGCTACTCCTTTGGTTTGGAGGAAGTGGAAGGATTGGAAAGAGAAGTTGTTCAGAGTGAGGACCAGTTCAGTCAGTCAAAGGAGGGTGTCAGTGGAAGGGTACTGGTTGGTACGGTGGGAAAGGAAGAAGCGGAGGGCTTTGAGGCCTTCGTGATGGGGGATGGAGGTGTATAGGGACTGGATGTCCATGGTGAAGATAAGGCGTTGGGGGCCGGGGAAGCAAAAATCATGGAGGTGGTGGAGGGCGTGGGTGGTGTCCCGAACGTAGGTGGGGAGTTCTTGGACTAAGGGGACAAGACTGTGTCGAGGTCCTATTCATCCACTTTACTAACACCTTCCACCCTGACCTCAAATTTACCTGGACCGTCTCAGACTCCTCCCTCCCCTTCCTAGACCTCATTCTGCATAGCAAGTATGGACTGACTCATGTGTAAATGTCACGCTTGTACCTCCTTGGAGATCTCTAGATCATGAGGTATGGTAGAGAGATCAAATAGAGTGCGTCCATTTACCATCTGACCAGCTGACAGCCTGAACTTATTGGAGTAGAATTTTCCACTTGCATGTCTAAATGATTTGGGTGGTGACCAAACTCTGAAATAAAGGTTACTTATATCCTGATACAAGTATGTCATATAACATTATGCATGAAATGTCGGACTGAACTGAACAATTTTCATTATTCTTTGTTGAAGTGTTTAGATACCATTTTTAAAAACAATCTTTAATGAAATGTGAGCATCACTGGCAAAACCAGCATTTATAACTCATTCATAATTGCCGAGAAAGATGTTTGGTGCCAACCACATTGCTGTATGTCTGGAATCAAATGAAGACCAGACCAGATCAGTATAACAGCTGCATGCCCTAAATGACTGTAGACAATGACATGAGATTGTTTGTTAACTGGCAATCTATAATGGTCATAATTCGAATTCTGAGTCCACACACATTTATTGAATTCAAGTTCCACAATCTTCCATGGCATCAGGTCCCCAGAACTTTAGCAGAGACTCTGAAATAATAGTCTGGCAACAATGCCACTAGGCTTCCTGTATGGTTATGTAATTAAAGATGTGGACAATAAGAGATTTAGTTGTTAACATCTGAACTTTCTGAGGCAGAGGAATATAAGTGAAAAAGAGATAATGTCAAATTTCACTTTTAGTTTTGAGTAAATAATATGAGAATGAATGACCAAGGAGATGTCAACATTTCCTTCAGTTCTTGCCTAAACTTCCGTTGTGTGGCTGCATAAATACATACATTTGTACATGAACTAAAATACATTAGATTAGATTACATTAGATTAGATTAGATTACATTACAGTGTGGAAACAGGCCCTTCGGCCCAACAAGTCCACACCGACCCGCCGAAGCGAAACCCACCCATACCCCTACATTTACCCCTTACCTAACACTACGGGCAATTTAGCATGGCCAATTCACCTGACCCTGCACATCTTTTTTGGACTGTGGGAGGAAACCGGAGCACCCGGAGGAAACCCACGCAGACACGGGGAGAACGTGCAAACTCCACACAGTCAGTCGCCTGAGGCGGGAATTGAACCCGGGTCTCAGGCGCTGTGAGGCAGCAGTGCTAACCACTGTGCCACCGTGCCGCCCACAAACATGTACATTAACATGTAACCAGGTTCTAACCTTGCTAATCAGTCTCCCATGGGGAACCTTGTCGAACGCCTTACTGAAGTCCATATAGATCACATCCACAGCTCTGCCCTCATCAATCTTCTTTGTTACTTTTTCAAAAAACTCAATCAAGTTTGTGAGACATGATTTCCCACGCACAAAGCCAAGTTGACTAACCCTAATCAGTCCTTGCCTTCCCAAATACATGTACATCCTGTCCCTCAGGATTCCCTCCAACAACTTGTCCATCACCGAGGTCAGGCTCACAGGTCTATAGTTCCCTGGCTTGTCCTTACCACCCTTCTTAAACAGTGGCATCACGTTGTCCAACCTCCAGTCTTCCAGCACCACACCTTGATTATCGATGAGATACAGGGAGAACTAGTCATTTGGATACAGAACTGGCTCAAAGGTAGAAGACAGAGTGTGGTGGTGGAGGTTGTTTTTCAGACTGGAGGCCTGTGACCAGTGGAGTGCCACAAGGATCAGTGCTGGGTCCTCTACTCTTTGTCATTTACATAAATGATTTGGATGCGAGCATAAGAGCTATAGTTAGTAAGTTTGCAGATGACACCAAAATTGGAGGTGTAGTGGACAGCGAAGAGGGTTACCTCAGATTACAACAGGATCTGGACCAGATGGGCCAATGGGCTGAGAAGTGGCAGATGGAGTTTAATTCAGGTAAATGCGAGGTGCTGCATTTTGGGAAAGCAAATCTTAGCAGGACTTATACACTTAATGGTAAGGTCCTAGGGAGTGCTGCTGAACAAAGAGACCTTGGAGTGCAGGTTCATAGCTCCTTGAAAGTGGAGTCGCACGTAGATAGGATAGTGTAGAAGGCGTTTGGTATGCTTTCCTTTATTGGTCAGAGTATTGAGTACAGGAGTTGGGAGGTCATGTTGCGGCTGTACAGGACTTTGGTTAGGCCACTGTTGGAATATTGCGTGCAATTCTGGTCTCCTTCATATCGGAAAGATGTTGTGAAACTTGAAAGGGTTCAGAAAAGATTTACAAGGATGTTGCCAGGATTGGTGGATCTGAGCTACAGGGAGAGGCTGAACAGGCTGGGACTGTTTTCCCTGGAGCATCGGAGGCTGAGGGGTGACCTTATACAGGTTTACAAAATTATTGAGGGGAATGGATAGGGTAAATAGGCAACATCTTTTCCCTGGGGCGGGGTAGTCCAGAACTAGAGGGCATAGGTTTAGGGTAAGAGGGGAAAGATATAAAAGAGACCTAAGGAGCAACTTTTTCATGCAGAGGGTGGTAAGTGTATGGAATGAGCTGCCAGAGGATGTGGTGGAGGCTGGTACAATTGCAACATTTAAGAGGCATTTGGATGGGTATATGAATAGGAAGCGTTTGGAGAGATATGGGCCAGGTGCTGGCAGGTGGGACTAGATTGGTTTGGAATATCTGGTCGGCATGGACGGGTTGGAACGAAGGGTCTGTTTCTGTGCTCTACAACACCATGATTCTATGACTGTAAGTGTATCTCTGGACAGTGTGGGAAGCCAGGGAAAAAAGTTGTGGATTCCCTAACAGAGATATTTTTATCGTCGACAGTCGCTGGTGATGGTCTGCAAGACTGGAGGGTAGCTAATATTATGCCATTATTTAAGAAAGGCTGCAAGAGAAAGCCAGAAAACTAAAAACAGATAGGTGTAACGTCAGTGGTAGGTAGGTTGTTGGAGGGAAATCTGAGAGACAGGATTTATATGCATTTGGAAAGGCTAGGACTAATTTTGGATGCTCAGCATGTCTTTCATGTGGGAAATCGTTTTTTGGCAAATCTGATTGAGTTTTTGAGGAGGTGACCAAGAGATACATGAAGGCAGATTGGTGGAGGTTGTCTACTAGGACTTTAGCAAGATAAGGTCCCACATAGTAGACTAATTAGTAAGGGTAGATCACATGGGATCAAGAAGAGATAATCAATTGAATAAAAACTTGGCATGAGGGTCAGAGGCAGAGTGTGATGGGAGAGAGTTGTTGTTGCATGTGCAGGTCAGTCACTAGTGGTGTACCACAGGGACCAGTTCTGGACCCACTGTTGTTCAATATTCATACAAATGATTTGGATATGAACACAGAAAGCAAGGATAATCAGATGACATCTCAATTGGTGGTATAGCTGACGGCGACGAAGGTTATCTCAGAGTACAAAGACAGCTTGACCAACTGAGCAAGTGGGCCGAGGAATGGGAATGGAATTTAATGCAGATAAATGTGACATGCTGCATGTTGTGAGACAAAGCAGAGCAGGATTTATATCGTTAATCATAGGGAACTGGGGAGTGTGGTCATACAGAGCCACCCAGGAGTACAGATATGTAGTTCCTTCAAAGTGGAGTCACAGGTAGACAGAGCAGTGAAAAAGGTGTTTGGCTTGTCTTTATCAGTCAGAGCACTGAGTACAGGTATTGAGATATCATGTTACGGCTGTACAAGACAATGGTAATGTGACATTTGGAGTACTGTGCAGAATTCTGGTCACCCTGCTTTGAGGAGGATGTTATAAACTGGGAATAGTGCAGAAATATTGAAAATGATGCTATCGAATGAGGTTGAAGGTTTTGAATTATAAGGATTGGTTGGGACATTTTTCCTTCTTGCACCGGAAGCCGATGGCTGACTTTATTGAGGTTTATAAGATCATGAGGGTCATGGATAAGATGAATAGCCAAGGAATTTTCGCCAAAGTAGAGGAACTCAAAGCTCGAGTCCATAGGATTATGGTGAGAGGGAAAAGATTTCAAAGTGACCTACCGATCAGTGCGTGTATGCAACAAGCTGTCATGAGGAAGTAGTAGAGGTGAGTACAATTGCAATATTTAAATGATGTTTGGACAGGTAAATGGATAGAAATGGGTTAGAGGGATATGGATCAAATGCAGGCATGTGGGATTAGTTCAGTTTAAGAAATTTGGTTGGCATGCATCACGGGTATTGATCCATATCATATCATATAATACTGGGAGTGTTTGAATCTCTCTCCTCTTTTATGATCAATTATTTGTAGCTCTCAATTTATTTCTTGAAAACAGAATTCTTGACATTAATGTAGTGCTATAGACCACAGTAGCAGCCAGAGCACAATTGTCTGTAACTTTCTGCCTGGGATTATCCTTCAGTTTACTATCAAGCCGATCTAAGCTTCAGTGATGAATGTGGAAGAACTTGCTAGTTTCAGGACCTTGTGTACCTAAAAGTGATGACAACCTGCTAAATCTCCCACATTTGATGCTTGATTAGGGACAGCCAGCACGGATTTGTGAAGGGTAGGTCTTGCCTTACAAATCTGATTGAATTCTTTGAGGAGGTGACCAAGCATGTGGATGAGGGTAGAGCATTAGATGTAGTATACATGGATTTTAGTAAGGCATTTGATAAGGTTCCCCATGGTAGGCTTATGCGGAAAGTCAGGAGGCATGGGATAGAGGGAAATTTGGCCAATTGGATAGAAAACTGGCTAACCGGTCGAAGTCAGAGAGTGGTGGTAGATGGTAAATATTCAGCCTGGAGCCCAGTTACAAGTGGAGTTCCGCAGGGATCAGTTCTGGGTCCTCTGCTGTTCGTAATTTTTATTAATGACTTGGATGAGGGAGTTGAAGGGTGGGTCAGTAAATTTGCAGATGATACGAAGATTGGTGGAGTTGTGGATAGTGAGGAGGGCTGTTGTCGGCTGCAGAGGGACTTAGATATGATGTAGAGCTGGGCTGAGGAGTGGCAGATGGAGTTCAACCCTGCCAAGTGTGAGGTTGTCCATTTTGGAAAGACAAATAAGAATGCGGAATACAGGGTTAACGGTAGGGTTCTTAGTAAGGTGGAGGAACAGAGGGATCTTGGAGTCTATGTTCATAGGTCTTTGAAAGTTGCCACTCAGGTGGATAGAGCTTGTAAGAAGGCCTATGGTATATTAGCGTTCATTAGCAGAGGGAATGAATTCAAGAGTCGTGAAGTGATGTTGCAACTGTACAGGACTTTGTTTAGGCCACATTTGGAGGACTGTGTGCAGTTCTGGTCGCCTCACTTTAGGAAAGATGTGGAAGCTTTGGAGAGGGTGCAGAGAAGATTTACCAGGATGTTGCCTGGAATGGAGAATAGGTCGTACGAGGATAGGTTGAGAGTGCTCGGCCTTTTCTCATTGGAACGGCGAAGGATGAGGGGTGACTTGATAGAGGTTTATAAGATGATCAGAGGAATTGATAGAGTAGACAGTCAGAAACTTTTACCCCGGGTACAACAGAGTGTTACAAGGGGACATAAATTTAAGGTGAAGGGTGGAAGGTATAGGGGAGATGTCAGGGGTAGGTTCTTTACCCAGAGAGTGGTGGGGGCATGGAATGCGCTGCCTGTGGGAGTGGTAGAGTCAGAATCTTTGGTGACCTTTAAGCGGCAATTGGATAGGTACATGGATGGGTGCTTAAGCTAGGACAAATGTTCGGCACAACATCGCGGCACAACTCTGTTGTACCCGGGGAAAAAGTTTTTGACTGTCTACTCTATCTATTCTCCTGATCATCTTATAAACCTCTATCAAGTCACCCCTCATCCTTCGCCGTTCCAACGAGAAAAGGCCTAGCACTCTCAACCTATCCTCGTATGACCCATTCCAGGCAACATCCTGGTAAATCTTCTCTGCACCCTCTCCAAAGCTTCCACATCTTTCCTAAAGTGAGGTGACCAGAACTGCACACAGTACTCCAAATGTGGCCTAGTTGATGAATCTACTACCGTTGCAGGCAAAGCATTCCATACCCTTACTACTCAATGAGTAAAGAAACTACCTCTGACATCTGTCCTATATCTATCACCCCTCAATTTAAAGCTATGCCCCCTCGTGCTCGCTGTCACCATACTTGGAAAAAGGCTCTCCCTGTCCACCCTATCTAACCCTCTGATTATATTGTATGTCTCTATTAAGTCACCTCTCAACCTTCTTCTCTCCAACGAAAACAACCTCAAGTCCCTCAGCCTTTCCTCATCAGACCTTCCCTCCATACCAGGCAACATCCTAGTAAATCTCCTCTGCATCCTTTCCAAAGCTTCCACATCCTTCTGATAATGCGGTGACCAGAACTGTACACTATACTCCAAATGCGGCCGCACTAGAGTTTTGTACAGCTGTAGCATAACCTCATGGTTCCAGAACTCGTGCCTCTATTAATAAAGGCCAAAACACTGTATGCCTTCTTAACAACCCTGTCAATCTGGGTGGCAACTTTCAAGGATCTGTATACCTGGACACCAAGATCTCTCTGCTCATCTACATTACCAAGAATCTTACCATTAGCCCAGTACTTTGCAATCCGGTTACCTCGACCAAAGTGAATCACCTCACACTTGTCCACATTAAACTCCATTTGCCACCTCTCAGCCCAGCTCTGCAGCTTATCTATGTCTCTCTGTAACCTACAACATCCTTCGTCACTATCCACAACTCCACCGACCTTAGTGTCGTCTGCAAATGTACTAACCCACCCTTCTACGCCCTCATCCAGGTCCGTTTATAAAAATGATGAATAGCAGTGGACCCAACACCGACCCTTGCGGTACACCACTGATAACTGGACTCCAGGATGAACATTTCCCATCAATCACCACCTTCTGTCTTCTTTCAGCAAGCAAATTACTGATCCAAACTGCTATATCTCCCACAATCCCATTCTCCACATTTTGTACAATAGCCTACTGTGGGGAACCTTATCGAACGCCTTGCTGAAATCCATATACACCACATCAACAGGTTTTCTCTCATCTACTTCTTTGGTCACCTTCTCAAAGAACTCAATGAGGCTTGTGAGGCACGACCTACCCTTCACAAAACCGTGCTGACTATCCTTAATCAAAGTATTCTTTCCTAGATGATTATAAATCCTATCTCTTGTAATCTTTTCCAACACTTTACCAACAACTGAAGTAAGGCTCACTGGTCTAATTGAAGATCACAGCTGGATTGAGGGCCAAATGACCCACTCTAACATCTTTTATTCTCAGATTATTTTTTGGAAAGTTAGTGAGTTGTTATTTTCTGGAAAATTCTGTTGTTGAATGTTAAAGTCCAAGAGACCAGATGATTTTGTTTGTCATCTCTGGGTGAAGTATGGGGGCTGTATTCACAGTAAATCTGAATCTGTAACATGACCAACAAATGAAACACAAGTTGCAGAGAGGGAGAGCTCTGTAAAGAGAGATCAGAAAGCTCTTTCATACCCAGCCAGGTTTTCCATGAACATTTTCCAACCCATTCCTCATTTTGACTCTTCAAGGAACAGTCTGACAATGTCATACATCTTATTATTACAACCAATCTCCTAGTTTTAGTCCCCCATGCAAGAGGAAACATCTGTGAGGTATATTCCTGATACTCTCTCTCTCTCAGTTTCAGCTAAATCTGTTAATCCTTCATAATCATTTATGTTTGGAACAAGTAAAGTCAAACATTGAAAATCTTAAAACACAATTATACCTTTAATTTTTCAATGTAGGTGATCAAAACTGCTTGCATCAGGCTTGGTCTCAGTCATACTGTGTATAGATGCAGCAAAATGTTCCCATCATTTTACCTGATGCACATCGCAAAAAATAAGAAATCTTTCCATAGACCTTACAGTTGTTGCAGATGCAGACTAACTTTATGTGAACTGTGTGTCAGGACACCTCAAATCCCTTCTCTCCATGTTTCCTGTAGCTTTGTCATTCAATCACAGCATACATTTACCAGAACCACATTATACTGTTTCTGCTGAAGGTTTGCTCACTAACCTCCACCGATTATATCCCATTAGAGACTCTCTATCTCTGCCTGATAGCTTATTGAACGACTATCTTGGGGAATGAGCCAAAGGAGCTCCAATCAATTCAGTCCCCTCTTCTAAAGCATTAACATAGATTTCAGTCATTGATAACCACACACTAATCCTACAAGCACTCCACTGGTTACAACTTTAAAGCCAGAAAATAAACAATTATCTACTGTGTACTTCCTGTTACAAACCAGGGCTCATTTGTTCCTATTTAGCTGCCTAAAAAAGTTGAATGATCTCATTCTGTGCTGTGTAATTACACAAAGGGCTGAATTCCTTCATTCTATTCCTGCGTAAATCTATAGAGGGGTAGAATGATTTTTTTTTTAAAATTACTTACAGTGTGGAAACAGGCCCTTCGGCCCAACAAGTGCACACCGACCCGCAACCCACTCCCAACACTATGGGTAATTTAGCATGGCCAATTCACCTGACCTGCACATTTTTGGACTGTGGGAGGAAACCAGAGCACCCGGAGAAAACCCACGCAGACACGGGGAGAATGTGCAAACTCCACACAGACAGTTGCCTGAGGCGGAAATTGAACCCAGGTCTCTGGCGCTGTGAGGCAGCAGTGCTAACCACTGTGCCACCGTGCCAGCCACCAGGTCGCCTCATGTCTCATTGCTTACTCAGAGAGTAGTAGGGGGCATGGAATGCACTGTCTGCAACAGACTCGTCAACTTTAATGGCATTTAAATGGTCATTGGATAAACATATATACAAAAATGTAATAGTGTAGGTTAGATGGGCTTCAGATTGGGTTTCACAGGTCGGTGCAATATCGAGGGCCGAAGGGTCTGTACTGTGTTGTAATGTTCTAAGTTCTATTGTAATGATCCTGAGTAGCTGAATGGGATCTTCCTCTATCTCTGTGGCAGCTTTGAGCAGTTGAGTGAGAGAACAACATATGGGTTGGGAGAGTTGTCTGGCCATTTGGACTCTTGGGCCTGCTACACCATTCAGAATGCTGACGGTTGATGTGACTGTGGCTGAATGCTCCTTTCCTGGTTGTTCCAAATCATCACTGACTCTCCTGTCCATCAAAGGTCAATCAAGCTCAGCCTTGACTATCTTCAATGACTCAGTCTTCACTGTTCCCTGGGGATAAAGACCCCACAGATAGCACATCCCAAATGACAAAGGGTATCCTTATCTCAATGAGAGACTCCTTATGTTAACCTCACACCAAATCACCATCTCTTTTGAAACAGAAGGACTCAATTGGGAACTGACTTGGACCATTCAGCCCCACAAACCTGACCCTCAGTAGCATTGACTCTCCAATCAAATATTCAGCAACCTTACCCTACACTGGATTCCAGGGGGACATTTCAAGATACCTTAACACTATAACAGCATCAGAAATGTGGTTCAGAATTTTGGATCATTTCACCCACCAAGTCTGCTCTGAAGTTCGACCATGGCTGATATGATTGCCAACATCATTCTCCAGTAACACGTATCCCCTTATCAACAACTTCTCAACCTCTGTCCTAAAGACACTCCTGACTTGTTCTGACTGTTTATGTGTACTGCATGTGTCCATGTGTTTACAGTTGTGTGCATCTGCCTCTGTACCTGGGTTTGTCCGAGTCTTTGTGTCCCTCTGTCTGTTTATTGTTGTGTGTCTGTGTGTGTGTGTATGTCTGTGTGTGCGCGTCTGTGTATGCGTGTCTATGTGTGTGTATGTGTGTCTGTGTGTATGTGTGTGTGTGTGCGTGTCTATGTGTGCGTGTCTGTGTGTCTGTGTGTGTGTATGTGTATGTGTCTGTGTGTGTGCGTGTCTGTGTGTGTCTGTCTGTGTGGGCGTGTCTGTGTGTGTGTCTGAAATCATGTTTGTTTATGTTTTTTGCCTGTGTGAGCCTGTATCTGTCTGTGTGTGTGTATGTGTGTGTGTATGTCTGTGTTTGTCTGTGTGTGTGCGTGTCTGTGTGTGTGTGCGCGCGCGTGTCTGTGTGTGTATGTGTGTGCGTCTGTGTGTGTGTGTGTCTGAAATCATGTTTGTTTATGTTTTTTGCCTGTGTGAGCCTGTATCTGTCTGTGTGTGTGTATGTGTGTGTATGTCTGTGTGCGTACGTGTCTGTGTGTGTGTCTATGTGTGTGCGTGTCTGTGTGTGTGCGTGTCTGTGTGTGTGTCTGTGTGTGTGCATGTCTGTGTGTGTGTGTGTGTCTGAAATCATGTTTGTTTATGTTTTTTGCCTGTGTGAGCCTGTATCTGTCTGTGTGTGCCTCCATGAATATGTGCGTCTATCTGTCAGTATGTTGTGTGTTTTAGTTTCTCAATGTGTGTATCTCTGTGCAGTTAGTTCTGTTGTTTTGGACTGAAACATTGAAATGGGGATCGAACTGCCTGTCCCCTTTGTGCTGAAGTAATGCCATGCACCCTCTGCTGGCCACCCCATGCCACTGCAAAAGCAGCCGATATTTTATGTCAAGGTCAGAAATTAAATGACAACCTCTTCACCTGACGATGGAGCAACACCCCAAAAGCTTGTAATTTCAAACAAAACACCCGTGGGACTATAACCTGGTGCTTTGTGATTTCTGACCTTGTCCAGCCCAGTGTCAGTGTCTCATTTTTTTTGTGAGAAGGATCAAAATGATCAATCTCTTACATTTCACGGTTGTTTCCTTCTTCAAAGGATGGCTTTAGAAACTCAGAGCAGTTTTGTCCAATTCCTTGCAAAATTGTCCCTGAGATATTGCCAGAGGAGGTGAATACACCCACTGCTGGCCTGCATGCTGCTATTCTGGATTGTTTCAGGGCTTTGAATTCATTCTCAATTTAACTTGGAAAAGTACTTCAAAAAAACATCAAAAGTCAGAGAAAGTGCAATAAAATTCCCAAAATGTTTCACCAGAAAAGCCTGGCCTTGTGCAGACTCTGTCACACTCAGTGAAAATAACACTGAGACAAATCATTGGCAAATTCAATCCAATGAGTCAAAGACTTTGCAGACCCCATTCCCAATTAGAACAAATACTTATCCAAAACTCTTCATCATCTGAACACACACTAACACTCCATTCACTCACCATTCCTGGAAATACAGGCCCGTGTTGCAGGATGCTGTTAAAATGACTTCATCTCAACCTTATGAGGCATGTGATGACATCCTTCTGACATTGTCTCTCAATCTCGCCCTCTCTGTCCACATCACAAACACCTTCTATTTGTTTTTCAAACTGATTCCCCCAACACCTTTCTCTGGCAGTGATTTTCACATCCACAGCGCTGTTTGCCACAGCTCAAAGGAGATATGGAGCTGTAAATGGATGGGAGCTGCACATCCTGTCATTTCCAGCAAGTTTCAGCACACTGGGCAGTGACCTAACATCGGATTACCAAACAACGCACTGGGATTATCTACTCAGCTTCCTGTGCTGGATAAATACCTAGTCCAGGTTATTAGTTTGATGCACTTGAGTAGTCTGCACAGTATTCCACTCTGCACAGATTTTGGGGTTGTATTCAGCAGTACACTGGCCGGCTCTACACACTGCTTCATGCTCTCACTTGGGTTACGGTGTCTGCGTTGGTTCTGTGAGGTGAATTGAGAATGTGATATAACTAACCATTTCAGCTGATCTGGCAATGCCTTTATTTTATATTCTCATTCTTGTGATTGGACTCTCCAAACTCTCACTCCATGAATGTTGCAGTGTGTCCATGCATGTTGGTGAATACCTACTATCCTGGCAATAGCCACAGTCTCTTCATTCAGTCGCAGTCAGCCATTCCCACCATCTTCAAGTCTCCATGTAAAAAGAAAGGATGGCATCTCGCATAAAGGCCATCTTCTTGTTAGACTGTTCAAAACACCCTCCCACTCACCACTCCCACAACCAGTCAACCACATCAAAATATCTCATGTGAACTGAGAGCAATGGGGCCACTGGAATCATCAGACAGCAACCAGCAGGGAGACAAGGCAACACTTCCAAGGTCTGAACAGGTCAGAGGGAACCCTCCAGGCCACACTGGATCACCAAGTCCTGCAATCTCCCTCCAGTTATGTAATATACAGCCTTTTATTCTTCCGGAAACATTCACAACTCCACAGTTTATCCATGTCATATTGCATCTGCTAAATTGTTGACAGTTGATTATCTATTTACAGATTTTTTTACCTCCTCTTGATAATGTAGTTTCCTGCCTATCTGAGCATCATTGACACATTTGCTGCAGTACATTTGTTCCATTTATTTAAATCATTGGTTGTAAATAATTGAGGACTCATCACTGGTCATTATGTCAGTGTTAACTTCTGTTAAACTGATAAAGACTCATTTATCCCAAGTTTATCACTGCTTCTGGCTTATTAATGAGTCCCCCTCCTATTCCCATGTAGCAGATTAAAAGCTGAATGTTCCCTTGGATTTCCTGCGTAACAGACATGACAGATGAAAAGATCTGCTCCAATTACTGAGTCACTGCTCGAATGGCTGAATGGCCTCTTTCTGTTCATGTTTCAAAACTTATTTTGGTCTGAACAGCCTGCGTCAGTATAGGTCTAGTTGTGGCTGGTGCTGACCATTTTCGGACCATCAGTGAACAGCCCACTTCTGAGTCTATGATTTAGGGAATGCCATTGATGCTGCAGCTTGCTGATCACCCACAGTGCCTCATGGATGACCCGTTTCAATATGGTCTGTCCTTTAGAAATAAGTCCTACTTTCCTTTACTGGGACTGTGTCCTGGGTGCTGTTATAAATACTGTTATGGACAGATACATCTGGGACAAGGGGTTTGGTGAGAATGTTTCCCCCAGTCTGGCTGCTGTGTATGTGAGGCCTCTCCCTGCTCAGTCAGTGGGAGGCCTGTGGGCACACTCTTAGTGATGGACATTGAAGTCCCACACCCAGAGGACGGTCTGTGTCCTTGTCACCCCCAGTGCTTCCTGCAATGTGTTTTCAACATCAAGGGGAACTGAGTTATCACCGAGGGTGGTGTGGAGGATAACAGATGTCCGTCATCAAGTATTTCCTGTCGCCATGAGATTTCAGGGGTTGTGAAATCAATGTTGGGGAATTGCAGAGTAACTCCTTTCCTGACTATGTATCAGGGTGCCACCACCACGGGTGGGTCTGTCCTGCCCAGTACAACATGATGTACCAGGAATGGAGATGGTGCTTCATGAAACATTACCCATCAGGTCTGATTCTGTGAGGGTGACAATGTCAGACTGTCCCTTGATCAGTCAAAATGAGAAATAAAGACAACAATGGAGCAGAATAATAGCTTCAAAAGCTGAATGAGAGGCACTCGACCGGAATGTGTGTTCTGCTCTCAACAGAGGTTGAGGAATTCAGTGCCTACATTAAGATAAATGGAGATGATTTAATGAGATTAGAGAGACATGACGACAGGGTGACCAATATTGGGAAGTGAATATCAGGAACGTTTTATTTTTGGAAGAGTTAGACAAAAAGGAAAGGAGGTGTTGGAGTTCTCCAAATAATGTATGATTGTAAAAGAGAATCTTATATCAAATAATCAAGGTATTGGTTTAATTGTATTGTTTTTGTGTGCAAGGGGGCCAGTTGAGTGGAATTTGGGGAGAGACTTCCAATGTGAGTTTGAATGGATTGCACCAGATTGGATGGACAGATGGGCCTTTGTGATGTGGATCTTTATGACATTGTCACATTCTATAAATGACATTCTCTGCCATTCAGTAAGATCATGGCTGATCATCTCATGGCCCCAGCTCCACTAACCCGCTCTCTCACAGATATCCCTTAATTCCTTTACTGTTCAAAAACAATCTATCATGGCTTTAAAAACATTTACTGAGGAAGCCTCAACTACTTCACAGATTCACAACCCTCTGGGTGAAGAAGTTCCTTCTTAATTCAGTCCGAAATCTTCCTCCTCATTTTGAGGCTATCCCTCTAGTCAGAGGTTCACCGACCAGTGCCACTGTAAAGAGATGATCCGTGTCTGCTCTCAGGAGATCGAATGTGTGGGAATGTTCGAGAAATGATCTGTTTTTGTGGAAGTGTGTCTTAAGGCTTGCGGAGGAAGGGTTTCTTGCGTTTTTTGTAACTAATCAGACCTTCCTATTTGTTATTTCACCTTTAATTGTTACAATAAATCCCTGAATACAGGGACACATTTGAAAATCTCACTGGGTCCCCAATCAAGATGGGGTACTGGGCTAACGGTCGGATACTTGGTAGTGTGGATGAGCAGAGGGATCTTGGTGTCCATGTACACAAATCTTTGAAAGTTGCCACCCAGGTAAATAGTGCGGTGAAGAAGGCATATGGCGTACTGGCTTTTATTGGTAGAGGAATTGAGTTCCGGAGTACTGAGGTCATGTTGCAGTTGTATAAGACTCTGGTGCGGCCACATCTGGAGTATTGTGTGCAGTTTTGGTCGCCATACTATAGGAAGGATGTGGAGGCACTGGAACGGGTGCAGAGGAGGTTTACCAGGATGTTGCCTGGTATGGTAGAAAGATCGTATGAGGAAAGGCTGAGGCACTTGGGGTTGTTTTCATTGGAGAAAAGAAGGTTTAGGGGTGACTTGATAGAGGTGTATAAGATGATTAGGGGTTTAGATAGGGTCGACAGTGAGAATCTTTTTCCTCGTATGGAGTCAGCTATTACAAGGGGGCATAGTTTTAAATTAAGGGGGGTAGGTATAGGATAGATGTTAGGGGTAGGTTCTTTACTCAGCGAGTCGTGAGTTCATGGAATGCCCTGCCAGTAGCAGTGGTGGACTCTCCCTCATTATGGGCATTTAAGCGGGCATTCGATAGGCATATGGAGGATAGTGGGCTAGTGTAGGTTAGGTGGGCTTGGATCGGCGCAAAATCGAGGGCCGAAGGGCCTGTACTGCGCTGTATTCTTCTATGTTCTATGTTCTATGTTCTATGTTCTATGTTCTATGTTCTATGTTCTATGTTCAAACGGGTCCCTTTGCCTCCAGGCTGATGGATAATGTGTTTGTTTTCCTTCCTCACAGTTAACATAGTGACCATCTACATCCTGCTTTATAAAGATTGTGGATTGTCTCCATGTGTCAGACGTTACCTGGGGGCCCTGGCAGCGGCGGATCTCCTGGTCATTATCCTCGACCTGATCCTGAGACACATTCCCATTGTTTATTGGGAACAGTTTTATTTCCTGTGGGACATGCCCGTGTGTAATATCCACGCCGTCCTGCTTTATGCAGCCACTGACTGCTCTGTCTGGTTCACCGTCACTTTCACCTTTGATCGGTTTGTGGCCATTTGTTGCCAGAAGCTGAAAAGTAAATATTGCAGTGAGAAGACGGCGGCTGTGGTTCTGGGAGCAGTGACTGTGCTGAGCTGTTTAAAGAACATTTTCTGGTATTTTATGCTCCAAGCACAGTACCAGGGAGGAAACTTCCCCTGGTTTTGTGCTGTAACAACCAATGTTTATTCCTCCCGCGTCTGGGTCACAATCGAGTTCCTCCACCACATTCTAACCCCGTGTGTCCCATTTCTCCTGATTCTGCTGCTCAATGTTCTCACCGTCAGACACATTGTAGTGACCAGCAGAGCCCGCAGGAGACTCCGCGCTCACACCAATGGGGACGCTCAGTCTGACACTGAAATGAGAAACCGAAAAAAATCCATCATTTTACTGTTTGTGATCTCGGTCAATTTCATCCTGTTATGGTCAACGTTAATGCTGTTTTCCACATGGTACCGGATGTGGTTGATTGGGTATCGGTCTGTGTATTTAAAACCCTTTGTGCGGGAATTGGGCTTCATGCTGCAGCTCCTCAGTTGCTGCACAAACACCGCGATTTATGCCGTGACCCAGACTAAGTTCAGACAGCAGCTGAAGAATGTGCTGCAATATCCCTTCACCCAAATTCATCCATCAAACAAATTCCCTCATTAGTCAATCCATCCGGGATTTTCTCATTTCAGTTCAGTGTTTCAGGGATGGAACAGCCTGTCGCTATGGTAACAGAGGGTAGCGTTGGTTTGTCCATCCTTATCCCACAGTGTTACAGGGACACATTACAATGTTTCCCTCAACTCAGGGGCCAGTGAGAAAAGGCACCATTCCACTGACTGTATCCATCACTTCAATTTGTAAACAATGAAAATGTTCATTAAAACATTTCAAGCAGCAGAGTGTACTATATTGTTGTTTGGAGAGAGACAGACTCAGCCCCAAGTCCTGGTCCTCAGGTAAGGGGAGGGGATCGGGACCGAACTCAGGAGTTGAGTTTAAGCCACTCTGTCCTTGCTCTCACCTCTGGGTCACCAACACCAACCTGGCCTCTGTACAATGAATATCTCTTCCTTGCTTTCTCTCCCAACATATCTCCCCCCCTCCATTCTCACAGCCTCTCTCTCTTTCTCTCCTCCTCTCATTTTTGTCTTCTTCTGCTCATATCACTGGAGAAACATCAAATGCACAAAACTGTTCTGTGTCTCCAAAGACATTGTTTGAGGAAAGAAATAACTGTGCAACTCAAGACATTCACAGACTACAAATCTTCTGCTTGTGCAATGGCATGGGGAGGCCACCAGATGGTGGTATTGTATCACTTTAATAACAGGAGGAGTGACGAGAGAGAGGTGGGGGCAGAGAGAGACTGAGCATTTTTTAAGATTAGATTAGATTCCCTACAGTGTGGAAACAGGCCCTTTGGCCCAACCAGTCCACACCGACCCTCCGAAGAGTAACCCACCCAGACCCATTTCCACCTGACTAATGCACCTGATACTATGGGTAATTTAGCATGGCCAAGTCACCTAACCTGCACATCTTTGGACTGTGGGAGGAAACCGGAGCACCCGGAGGAAACCCACACAGACACGGGGAGAATGTGCAAACTCCACACAGTCAGTCACCTGAGGCTGGAATTGAACCTGGGTCCTTGGCGCTGTGATGCAGCAGTGCTAACCTTCAATAGACAATAGGTACAGAAGTAGGCCATTCGGCCCTTCAAACCATTGCCACCACTCATTATGATCATGGCTGATCATCCTCAGTCAGTATCCTGTTCCTGCCTTATCTCCATAACCCTTGATTCCACTATCCTTGAGAGCTCTATCCAACGCTTTCTTAAATGAATCCAGAGACTGGGCCTCCACTGCCCTCTGGGGCAGAGCATTCCACACAGCCACCACTCTCTGGGTGAAGAAGTTTCTCCTCAACTTTGTTCTAAATGGTCTACCCCTTATTTTTAAGCTGTGTCCTCTGGTTCGGCACTCACCCATCAGCGGAAACATGTTTCCTGCCTCCAGAGTGTACAATCATAGAATATAGAACAACACAGCGCAGAACAGGCCCTTTGACCCTCGATGTTGCACCGACCTGTGAACTATTCTCAGCTCGTCCCCCTACACTATCCCATCATCATCCATGTGCTTATCTAAGGATTGTTTAAATCTCCCTAATGTGGGTGAGTTAACTACATTCCATTGCCTTACCCCTCTCTGAGTAAAGAACCTGCCTCTGACATCTGTCTTAAATCTATCAGCCCTCAATTTGTAGTTATGCCCCTTGTACAAGCTGACATCAGCATCCTAGGAAAAAGACTTTCACTGTCCACCCCATCTAATCCTCTGATCATCTTGTATTTCTCTATTAAATCCCCTCTTAGCCTTCTTCTCTCCAATGAGGTTAGGGCAGTTGAATGTTCCTCCTACTGAATGTGGGAGGTAAGGCTCACCAGAAGTGTCCCTGCTGACTGCATCAGCGGGAAGTGCACCCAACTCCAGCTCCTGGAAAACCCCGTTAGGGAGCTGGATGAACTTCGGATCATTTGGGAGACAGAGGGGGTTAGAACATAGAACATAGAACAATACAGCGCAGAACAGGCCCTTCGGCCCTCAATGTTGCACTGACCTGTGAACTATTCTCAGCTCGTTCCCCCTTCAATATCCCAAAATTATCCATGTGCTTATCTAAGGATTGTTTAAATCTCCCGAATGTGGCTGAGTTAACTACAGTAGCAGGTAGGGCATTCCACACTCTTACCACTCTCTGCGTAAAGAACCTGCCTCTGACATCTATCTTAAATCTATCACCCCTCAATTTGTAGTTATGCCATCTTATACAAGCTGACATCATCATCCTAGGAAAAAGTCTGTCACTGTCTATCCTATCCAATCCTCTGATCATCTTGTATGTCTCTATCAACTCCCCCTTAGCTTTCTTGTTTCCAATGAGAACAGACCCAGGTCTCTCATCAGACCTTCCCTCCAGACCAGGCAACATCCTGGTAAATCTCCTCTGCACCTTTTTCAATGCTTCAACATCCTTCCTGAAATATGGCGATTAGAACTGTACACAATATTCCAAGTGTGGCCACACCAGCGTTTTGTACAGTTGCAGCATGATATTGCAGTTCCGGAACTCAATCCCTCTATCAATGAAACCTAACGCACCGTATGCCTTCTTAACATCACTATCCACCTGGGTGGCAACTTTCAGGGATCTATGTACATGGACTCCAAGATCCCTCTGCACATCCACACTACCAAGAATCTTTCCATTGACCCAGTACTCTGCCTTCCTGTTATTCTTCCCAAAGTGCATCACCTCACATTTAGCTGCATTGAACTCCATTTGCCACCTCTCAGCCCAATTCTGCAGTTTATCCAAGTCCCCCTGCAACCTGTAACATTCTTCCAAACTGCCCACTACTCCACCGACTTTTGTGTCATCTGCAAATTTACTAATCCATCCACCTATGCCTGCGTCCAAGTCATTTATAAAAATGACAAACAGCAGTGGTCCCAAAACAGATCCTTGTGTCTCACCACTAGTAACCGGACTCCAGGCTGAATATTTTCCATCAACCACCACTCGCTGCCTTCTTCCAGAAAGCCAGTTTCTAATCCAAACTGCTATATCACCCTCAATCCCATGTCCACATTCAACTTCCCACTTCTGTCTTTGACTGGCCCTATTCCTACCCTAGTCATCCTTTTATTCCTCACATACCTATAGAAAGCTTTAGGGTTCTCCTTTATTCTATTTGCTAAAGAGTGCTCGTGTCCTCTCTTTGCTCTTCTTAACTCTCTCTTTAAATCCTTCCTAGCTGATCTGTAACTCTCCATCGCCTCATCTGTACCATCTTGCCTCATCAACACATAAGCCTCCTCCTTCTTCATAACAGGAGATGCAATTTCTGTTGTAAACCATGGTTCCCTTACCTTATCACTTCCTCCCTGCCTGACAGGGACATACCTATCAAGACAACACAATATATCTGCTCCTTAAACCAGCTCCACATTTCCATTGTCTGCATCCCCTGCATCTTGCTACCCCATTCTATGCATCCTAATTCTTCCCTAATCACGTTATAATTGCCCTTGCCCCATCGATAACTCTTAGGTAAAAACAATGACTGCAGATGCTGGAAACCAGAGGCTAGATTAGAGTGGTGCTGGAAAACCACAGCAGGTCAGGCAGCATCCGAGGATAAGGAAAATCGATGTTTCGGGCAAAAGCCCTTCATCAGGAATCCTAATCTAGACCATCGATAACTCTTGCCTAATCGCATTATAATTACCCTTGCCCCATCGATAACTCTTGACCTGTGACATGTATCTATCCCTTTCCATCGCTAAATTAAACGTAACTGAATTATGGTCACTCTCTCCAAAGTGCTCACCTACAACTAAATGAAACATCTGGCCTGGTTCATTACCAAGCACCAGATCCAGGGTGGCCTCCCCTCTTGTCGGCCCTTCGACATACTGTGTCAGGAAACCCTCCTTTACACATTGGACAAAAACTGATCCATCCGACGTATAGAGTTATAGCATTTGCAATCAATGTTGGGGAAGTTAAAGTCCCCCATAATGACCACTCTGTTCCTTTCACTCCTACTCAGGATAATGTTGCTAATCCTCTCTTCCACCTCCCTGGAACTCTGCGGAGGCCTATAAAAAACTCCAAGCAGTGTGACCTCTCCTCTCCTGTTTCTAAACTCAGCCCACACTACCTCAGTAAAGTCCTCATCAAAAGTTCTCTCAGCCACCGTTATACTGTCCTTGACTATCAAGGCCACACCTCCCCCTCTTTTACCACCTTGCCTGTTCTTAATGAAAGATCTGAAACCTGGAACCTGCAACACCCATTCCTCACCCTGCTCTATCCATGTCTCTGAAATGGCCACAACATCAAAGTCCCAGGTACCTACCCATGCTGCAAGCTCACCTACCTTATTTCGGACACTTAGGTTAGATTAGATTAGATTACATTACAGTGTGGAAACAGGCCCTTCGGCCCATCAAGTGCACACCGACCCGCCGAAGTGCAACCCACCCATATCCCTACATTTACCCCTTACCTCACACTACGGGCAATTTAGCATGGCCAATTCACCTGACCTGCACATCTTTGGACTGTGGGAGGAAACTGGAGCACCCGGAGGAAACCCACGCAGACACGGGGAGAATGTGCAAACTCCACACAGTCAGTCGCCTGAGGCGGGAATTGAACCTGGGTCTCAGGCGCTGTGAGGCAGCAGTGCTAACCACTGTGCCACCGTGCCACCCACTTCTGGCGTTGAAGTAGACACACTTCAAACCACTTCGCCGTCTGCCAGCACATTCCTGTGACCGCGAAATCCTGTCCCTGTCCTCCCTACTCTCATCCCCCTGTACACTGCAACTACACCTCCGGTTCCCATCCCCCTGCTGAGCTAGTTTAAGCCCATCTGAATAGCACCAGCAAAACTCCCACCAAGGATATTAGTACCCCTCTGGTTCAAGTGAAGACTGTCCTGTTTGTATAAGTCCCACCTTCCTCAGAATGAGCCCCAATTATCCAAGAACCTGAAACCCTCCCTCTTGCACCATCCTTGCAGCTACGTGTTCAGCTGATATCTCTCCCTATTCCTTGCCTCGTTATCACGTGGCACGGGTAACAATCCAGAGATAACAACTCTGTTTGTTCTAGCTCTCAGCTTCCACCCTAGCTCCCTGAAATCCTGCCTTACATCCCTATCCCTCTCTCTACCTATGTCGTTGGTACCTACATGGACAAAGACTTGAATCTGGTCACCCTCTCCCTTCAGGACCCTAAAGATATGATCCGAGACATCATGGACTCTGGCACCTGGGAGGCAACACACCAACCGCGAGTCTCGTTCGTTCCCAACAAACTTTCTATCTGAGCCTCTAATTATTGAGTCCCCAATGACTAACTCTCTCCTCCTTTCCCTCCTTCCCTTCTGTGCAACAGGGACAGGCTTTGTGCCAGAGACCTGGGCCCCACTGTACACCCCTGGTAAGTCCTCCCCCCCCCCCCCAACAGTATCCAAAACGGTATACATGTTTTTCAGGGGAATGACCACAGGAGATCCCTCCACTGACTGTTTTCTCCCTTCAAACAGTCACACAGTTTTCTTCATGCCTCGAAGTAACTACTTCCCTGTAACTCCTATCTATCACAGCTTCTGCCTCCCTGGTGTCCCTGACCTCAAACATCCTGCAGGAGGAACATTGCTCTCCCTGCACTGCCATCTCTGCTAGTCCCCTAGTCACAAAGTAAAAAAGAGACTCTTACCTGATAAGTTCCTGGTCTATAAGGTTCGAGGAGGCGGTTGGGTGGGAGGCCCAACAATGGTAGGGTCTCAGGTTGAGAAAACACTGACTTATATAGCAGGACGGAAATAAAAATAAGAAGTCCCTCCTTTCCCAGAAACCTCTGCTCTCTGACTTCAAATATAAAAGCACCAATCAGTGACTCACCGCTCGCGGCAGGCCCCTGGTGCAAGCTCCCGCCCATCGAGTTGCTGAAAGTCCAGGTACACTACATCCACTGGATCTCCCTTGTCCATCTTCAGAGTTACATCCTCAAAAAATTCCAGAAGATTAGTCAAGCATGATTTCCCCTTCATAAATCCATGCTGACTCTGACCTATCCTGTTACTACTATCCAGATGTGTCCTAATTTCATGTTTTATAATAGACTCCAGCATCTTTCCCACCACTGACATCAGGCTAACTGGTCTATAATTTCCTGTTTTCCCTCTCCCTCCCTGCTTGGAAAGTGGGATAACATTAGCCACCCTCCAATCTATAGAAACTGATCCTGAATCGATAGAACATTGGAAAATGATTACCAATGTGTCCACGATTTCTAGACCCACCTCCTTAGGGATGCTGTTTAAGTTCCTTTGTTCAAACTTCCCTCCAGTGAGTCCCATTGCAGCCAGAGATAGACACAAAGACACAAACACATGGAAACACACACTGACATTACCACTGTATCACTTTAAACACAAGAGAAAGTGGAAGGGGAATCACCCCATTTGAATGGATTTAGCCCCATTACAAAGAGCCCACTGCCCATAGACAGAGCAGACATACAGACATAAACTAATACCCACATTCAGATACACTAGCTCACACAGAGAGCTACAAACACACAGAGATAGTTCAACAAAGATAGACACACAGGTACAGAGATAAACACGTTACAAAGACAGAAACACACAGACAAAGACAAACTGAGGCACAGACATGCTCTAAGAGGAATAAACAGACACTGACACACACAGACACGCACACACACAGACACGCACACACACAGACACGCACACACACAGACACGCACACACACGCACACACACAGACACAGAAACGTACACATGCAGAGACACTGACACACTCAGCAATGTACATTCACACAGGCAAGCACACACAAGTAAACACACAGAAACATCCATGCACACAGCCACACTGATGAACACATATACATACTGAGGCATTGACACACACACACACGCAAACACAGAAACACAGAACATGTATACAGATTCTGTGTACAGTAACTGACACTATCCTGCATTTAACCATCTTTAACACAGTTTAAGGCAGCAACTGATCATTGGGATGTCCCCCATCCAATCGGATTGAATGAGGGGCCGGACACATGAGACGCAATTTCTTTTCATGTGTTGGCGTGGTGTGGTTGTATTTGAGAGACTAACTGTGGCAGAATGCAGTCATAAAAAGCCAAATGTATCAGAGGAGAGAGGATGTGTTGCTGGAAAAGCACAGCCGGTCAGGCAGCATCTCAGGAACAGGAGAGTCGATGTATCGTGCATAGGCCCTTCGTCAGGATTCATGATGTGGGGCTTATACGCGAAACATTGATTTTCCTGCTCCTTGGATGTTGCCTGACCTGCTGTGCTTTTCCAGCACCACTCTCTTGACTCTGATCTCCAGCATCTGCAGTCTTCACTTTCTCCCTGTATCAGAGGAGTGGAGTTAGAATGGATTGGAAACCTTTGTAAACACTGGAAAATCCTCCCATCCGGAATGAGAAGTTTGAGGCCCTGGTTTGAAGCAGAAAAGGAAAAGTCAGTGGGGTCTAAAACAGGGAATTGCCTGGATTGAAGCTGCCATTTGTATTGGGGGTAATGTACATCAGGAGTCATACAGCATCTCCCTTTTACAAAGGGCTGTAAAAGGAGGTGCTGCACACACGAGGTATGTTTGTTTCTTTCCAATTTCAATTATGAATTTATGGTTTCTTGCATAAATTGCTTTTTACCAAATATTCATTGGAAAGGCAGTGGGAAGCCGGAAGTTTGCAAAGACTAACTGAGGACAATGAGGAAAGAAATAAGGAGGGAGAAGATTACATATGAGGGGAAGTCAGTTGGTGATATTAGGAATGATTGCAAAAGTTTCTTTAGATATATAAAGGGCAAAAGAGAAATAAGAGTGGATACTGGGCCATTGGAAAATGATGCTGGAGGAATAGTAATCAGGAACAAAGAAATGGCTGAAGAACACGTTAAATATTTTACATCAGACTCCATGGTGAAAGACACAAGTAAAACCTCAAAAATTCAAACGAATCAGCCAGGCGGGAGGGGAGCAAAGATGAGTACAATGGCTAAACGGAAAGGTTTGTAAGTGGATAAATCACCTGGATCAGGAGGAGATAGCTGAAAAGGACTGGGAGCAGGAAGAGGCCATTTGGCCCTTTGAGCCTGCCACCCCCCCCCCCCCCTCCCAGCATTAAATAAGATCATGGGTGATCTTTCAAGGACTCAGACCCACCTACCCGCACATTCACTGCAACCCTTATTTCTTTTACTGTTCAAAAGAATATCTACCTTAGCTTTAAAAACATTCACTGGAGTAGCATCAATGACTCCACTGGGTAAGGAATTCCATAGATTTACAACCCTCTGGGTGAAGACGTTCCTTCTCAATTCAGTCCTAAACCTGATCCCTCTATTCTGGAGGCCCTGCCCTCTTGTCCTAGTCTCACCCGCCAGTGGAAACAATCTCCCTGTTTCTATCTTACCCATTCCCTTCATAATTTTATATGTTTCAATAAGATCCTCCCTCATTCTCTAAATTCCAATGAATATAATCCCGGTCTACTCAGTCTCTCCTCATAAACCAACCCTCTCAACTCTGGAATCAACCCAATGACCCTCCTCTGCAGCCCCTCCAGTGCCAGTACATCCTTTCTCAAGTAAGGAGACCAAAACTGCACACAATACTCCAGGTGTGGCCTCACCAACACCTTGTACAGCTGTAACATTACCTCCCTGATTTTAAACTCAATCCCTTTAGCAATTTCCATTTGCCTTCCTAATTACCTGTTGTAGCTGCAGACCAACCCTCTGTGATTCGTGCACCTTGGTCCCTCTGCATAGCAGCATGCTGCAACTTTTTACTATTCAAGTAATAATCCTTTTTCTGTTATTCCTACCAGAATGTATGACTTCACATTTACTAACACTGTATTCCATCTGCCAGATCTTTGTCCACTCACTCAATGTATCTGTGTCCCTCTGCAAAGTTTCACACTCCTCTGCACACTTTGCTCTGCCATTCATCTTAGTGTCATCTGCAAACTTTGACACCAAACACATGGTCCCCCATTCCAAATCATCTATATAAATTGTAAATAATTGCAGTCCTAACACCGATCCCTGAGGCACACCACTAGTCACTGATTGCCAAACAGAAAAGCACTCATTTGTCCCATTCTTTGCTTCCTGTTAGTCAACCAATCCTCTATCCACACTAATTCTCTACCCCTAACACTATACATCCTTATCTTAAACAGCAGCCTCTTGTGTAGCACCTGGTCAAAGTTTTTGAGGAAATCTCGGTACACCACATCCACTGGGTCCCCATTGTTCACCTTGCTTGAAATGTTTTCATAGAATTCCGACAGATTTGTCACGTATGACCTGCGCTTTGTGGACCCATGCTGCATCTGCCCAATGGGACAATTTCTGTTGAGATGCTTTGCTATTTCTCCCTCGATAATAGACTCAAGCATCTTCGCCACTACAGAGGTTAAACTAACTGGTCTATAATTCCCCATCCTTTGTCTACTTCCCTTTTTAAACAGTGCCGTCACATTTGCTGTTTTCCAATCTGTTGGGACTGCCCCAGAATCCAGCGAACTTTGGAAAATTACCGCAAGTCCACCTGTTATTTCTCCCGCCATATCTGTTAGTACCCTGGGATGCATTCCATCAGGGCCAGGAGACTTATCCAACACTAGCTCTTCCGTAATAATGACTGTTTCCAGGTCCTCACCAACCTTCATCTCTTTGTCAATTACTGGCATGGTATTAGTGTCCTCCACTGTGAAGGCTGATACAAAATACCCATTCAATACCTTGGCCAATTCATCAAATCGCTGAACTAAATGCCCTTCTCATCCCCTAAAGGACCAGTGTTTACTTTAGCCTATCTTTTTCATTTTATCCATGTATATAACCTCAAAGTTTGTGCGAAGATTTGTAGCTCGGGTGCTTGTTGTTGTGGTTCTGTTCGCCGAGCTGGAAGTTTTTGTTGCAAACGTTTTGTCCCCTGTCTAGGTGACATCCTCAGTGCTTGGGAGCCTCCTGTGAAGCGCTTCTGTGGTGTTTCCTCTGGCATTTATAGTGGCCTGTCCCTGCCGCTTCCGGTTGTCAGTTCCAGCTGTCCGCTGTAGTGGCCGGTATATTGGGTCCAGGTCGATGTGTTTGTTGATGGAGTTTGTGGATGAGTGCCAGGCTTCTAGGAATTCCCTGGCTGTTCTTTGTTTGGCTTGCCCTATAATGGTAGTGTTGTCCCAGTCGAATTCATGTTGCTTGTTGTCTGCGTGTGTGGCTACTAAGGATAGCTGGTCGTGGCGTTTCGTGGCTAGTTGATGTTCATGGATGTGGATCGTTAGCTGTCTTCCTGTTTGTCCTATGTAGTGTTTTGTGCAGTCCTTGCATGGGATTTTGTACACTACATTAGTTTTGCTCATGCTGGGTATCGGGTCCTTCGTTCTGGTGAGATGTTGTCTGAGGGTGGTTGTTGGTTTGTATGCTGTTATGAGTCCTAGGGGTCGCAGTAGTCTGGCTGTCAGTTCGGAAATGCTCCTGATGTATGGTAGTGTGGTTAGTCCTTTGGGTTGTGGCATGTCCTCGTTCCGTTGTCTTTCTCTTAGGCATCTGTTGATGAAGTTGCGCAGGTATCCGTTTTTGGCGAATACCTTGTACAGGTGTTCCTCTTCCTCTTTTTGCAGTTCTGGTGTACTGCAGTGTGTTGTGGCCCTTTTGAACAGTGTTTTGATGCAACTTTGTTTGCGTGTGTTGGGGTGGTTACTTTCATAGTTCAGGACTTGGTCTGTGTGTGTGGTTTTCCTGTATACCCTTGTAGTGAATTCTCTGTTCGGTGTTCTCTGTACCATCACGTCTAGGAATGGGAGTTGGCTATCCTTTTCTTCTTCTCTCGTGAATTGGATTCCTGTGAGTGTGGCGTTGATGATCCGGTGTGTTTTCTCTATTTCTGTGTTTTTAATGATTACAAAGGTGTCATTCTAAAAGAGAAAATGCTGGAAAATCTCAGGTCTGGAAGCATCTGTAAGGAGAGAAAAGAGCTGACATTTCGAGTCTAACTGACCATTTGTCAAAGCTGGTTTCAGATTCCAGCATCTGCAGTAATTTTCTTTTTTCTTTCCTCATTCTATTGTAGCCTCACCTTGTTTAAGCACAGGACTCTGGTATTGGATTTTGTCTTCACACTCTCCATCTGTATTCTAAACTCAACCACACCGTGATCACTCCTTCCAAGAGGGTCCCTGACTATGAGATCATTAATTATTCCAGTCTCATTACAGACCAGATCTAGGATAGCTTGCTCCCTCGTCAGTTCCATTACATACTGTTCAAGCAACTATCACAGATACACTCAACGAACTCCTTCTCAAGGAGAGAATAATAGAGGCTTTTGTGGTGATCTTTCAGGTTTCACTGGAGTCAGGGAGGGGCACAGGAGACAGGAAAATGACTAATATAACCACCCCCTCCCCATAAGAAAGGAGTAAGGCAAAAGAGGGGAAATTATAGGCTGATCAGACTGACCTCAGTCGTTGGTAAGATTTAGGAGTCTATTGTTAAGGATGAGATCTCTGAATACTTGGAAGTGCAACGTCAGCATGGTTTCATCAAGGGGAGGTCATACCTGACAAATCTGTTAGAACTCTTTGAGGAGGTAATGAACAGGTTAGACCAAGGAGAACCAATGGATAATATCTATCTGGACTTCAGGAAAGCCTTTAATAATGTGTCACACAAGCGCCGTTTGAGTAAGATAAGGGTCCATAGTGTTAGGGGCAAAGTGCCAGCATGCATAGAAGATTGGCTATCTGGCAGAAAGCAGACAGTGGGGATAAAAAGTCCTTCTCAGGATAGAAGCTGGTGATTAGTGGTGTTCCACAAGGGTCGGTTTTGGGACCACAACTTTTCACTTTATACATTAATGATCTAGATGAAGGAACTGAGGGCATTCTGGCTAAGTTTGTAAATGTTGCAAAGTTAGATGGAGGGACAGGTAGCATTGAGGAGGCAGGGCGGCTGCAGAAAGTTGCAGACAATTAGGAATGTGGGGGGGGGGGGTTGAAGAGTGTGGTGCTGGAAAAGCGCAGCAGGCCAGGCAGCATCCGAGGAGCAGGAGAATTGACGTTTCAGGCATAAGCCCTTCTTCAGGAATGAGGAGGGTGTGCGAAGTGGGCTCAGATAAAAGGTAGGGGGGGAGTGAATTTGGGGGAGGTGCGTTGGGAATACTATAGGTGGAAGGAGGTGAGGGTGAGGGTAATAGGCCGGAGAGGGGGTGGGCGCGGAGAGGTCAGGAAGAAGATTGCAGGTCAAGAAGGTGGTGCTGAGTCCGAAGGTTGGGACTGAGAAAAGGTGGGGGGAGGGGAAATGAGGAAGCTGGAGAACTCTGAGTTCATCCCTTTTGGTTGGAGGGTTCCTCGGCGGAAGATGAGGCGCTCCTCCTCCAGGTGTCGTGTGGCCATGGTCTGGCGATGGAGGAGTCCAAGGACCTGCATGTCCTTGGCAGAGTGGGAGGGGGAGTTAAAGTTTTCCGCCACAGGGTGGTTGGGTTGGTTGGTGCGGGTGTCCCAGAGGTGTTCTCTGAAACGTTCCGCAAGTAGGCGGCTGTCTCCCCAATGTAGAGGAGGTCACATCGGGTGCAGCGGATGCAGTAAATGATGTGTGTGGAGGTGCAGGTGATGGATATGGAAGGATCCATTGGGGCCTTGGAGGAGGTGAGGGGGGAGGCGTGGGCGCAAGTTTTGCATTTCTTGCGGTTGCAGGGGAAGGTGTCGGGAGTGGAGCCTGGGTTGGTGGGGGGTGTGGACCTGACGAGGGAGTCACGGAGGGAGTGGTCTCTCCGGAGCACTGATAGGGGTGGGGAAGGAAATATATCCTTGGTGGAGGGGTCTGTTTGGAGGTGGCGGAAATGACGGAGGATGATTCGATATATCTGGAGGTTGGTGGGGTGGTAGGTGAGGACCAGTGGGGTTCTGTCCTGGTGGAGGAGAAAGTGAGGTCTGCAGATGCTGGAGATCAGAGCTGAAAATGTGTTGCTGGAAAAGCGCAGCAGGTCAGGCAGCATCCAGGGAACAGGAGAATCGATGTTTCAGGCATAAGCCCTTCTTCAGGAATGAGCTCATTCCTGAAGAAGGGCTTATGCCCGAAACGTCGATTCTCCTGTTCCCTGGATGCTGCCTGACCTGCTGCGCTTTTCCAGCAACACATTTTCGGTTCTGTCCTGGTGGCGATTGGAGGGGCGGGGTT
This sequence comes from Chiloscyllium plagiosum, assembly GCF_037043375.1. NCBI lineage: Eukaryota > Metazoa > Chordata > Chondrichthyes > Orectolobiformes > Hemiscylliidae > Chiloscyllium > Chiloscyllium plagiosum. Next base: position 64,572,969 of record NW_028270161.1, read on the forward strand.
CAAGGGCAGAGGAGCGGGAAGTGGAGGAGATGCGGTGGAGAGCATCGTCAACCACGTCTGAGGGGAAATTGCGGTCTTTGAAGAAGGACGCCATCTGGGTTGTTCGGTGTTGGAATTGGTCCTCCTGGGAGCAGATGCGGCGGAGGTGAAGGAATTGGGAATATGGGATGGTGTTTTCACAAGGGGCAGGGTGGGAGGTGGTGTAATCTAGGTAGCTGTGGGAGTCGGTCAGTTTATAGTAAATGTCTGTGTTGAGTCAGGCGCCCGAGATAGAAATGGCGAGTGCAAGGTTTGTGAAGGTTTATAGCTCAGGTTGAGGTTTAGGGTGTAGGTTTGCTCGCTGAGCTGTAGGTTTGATATCCAGACGTTTCATTACCTGGCTCGGTAACATCATCAGTGGCGACCTCCAAGTGAAGCGAAGCTGTTGTCTCCTGCTTTCTATTTATATCTTTCTCCTGGATGGGGTTCCTGGGGTTTGTGGTGATGTCATTTCCTGTTCGTTGTCTGAGGGGTTGATAGATGGTATCTCGATCTATGTGTTTGTTTATGGCGTTGTGGTTGGAGTGCCAGGCCTCTAGGAATTCTCTGGCATGTCTTTGTTTAGCCTGTCCCAGGATAGATGTGTTGTCCCAGTCAGAATGGTGGTTTTTTTCATCCGTGTGTAGGGCTACGAGGGAGGGAGGGTCGTGTCTTTTTGTGGCTAGCTGGTGTTCATGTATCCTGGTGGCTAACTTTCTTCCTGTTTGTCCTACGTAGTGTTTGTGGCAGTCCTTGCATGGAATTTTGTAGATGACGTTGGTTTTGTCCATGGGATGTACTGGGTCTTTTAATATTGCTAGTTTTTGTTTGAGAGTCTGTGCTACCAGAATTCCGAGGGGTCTTAGTAGCCTGGCTGTCATTTCTGAAACTTCTTTGATGTATGGTAAGGTGGTTAGGGTTTCTGGCTGTGTTTGGTCTGCTTGTCGTGGTTTGTTCTTGAGGAATCTGCGCACTTTATTTTTTGAGTATCCGTTCTTCTTGATTACGTTGTATAGGTGGTTCTCCTCTGTTTTCCAAAGTTCGTCCGTGCTGCAGTGTGTGGTGGCTTGTTGGAATAGTGTTCTGATACAGCTTTGTTTGTGCGTGTTGGGATGGTTGCTGGTGTCGTTAAGTATTTGGTCAGCGTTTGTCGGTTTTCTGTATACGCAGGTTTGTAGTTCTCCGTTGTCCTTTCTTTCGACTGTGACGTCCAGGAATGCATCCAGGCTCTCCAACCAAAACGCCATAAACAAACACATAGATCTAGATGCCATCTACCAGCCCCTCAGAAAATGAACAGGAAATGACATCACCACAAACCCCAGGAACCCCATCCAGGAGAAAGATATAAATAGAAAGCAGGAGACAACAGCTTCGCTTCACTTGGAGGTCGCCACTGATGATGTTACCGAGCCAGGTAATGAAACGTCTGGATATCAAACCTACAGCTCAGCGAGCAAACCTACACCATAGAAATGGAGAGGTCTAGGAAGGGGAGGGAGGAGTCTGAGACAGTCCAGGTGAATTTGAGGTCGGGGTGGAAGGTGTTGGTAAAGTGGATGAACTGTTCAATCTCCTCGTGAGAGCACGAGGCAGCGCCGATACAGTCATCGATGTAACGGAGGAAAAGGTGGGGGGTGGGGCCAGTGTAACTGCGGAAGATGGACTGTTCCACATACCCTACGAAGAGGCAGGCATAGCTGGGGCCCATGCGGGTGCCCATGGCTACTCCTTTGGTTTGGAGGAAGTGGGAAGATTGGAAGGAGAAGTTGTTCAGGGTGAGGACCAGTTCAGTCAGTCGGAGGAGGGTGTCAGTGGAAGGGTACTGGTCGGTACGGCGGGAAAGGAAGAAGCGGAGGGCTTTGAGACCTTTGTGATGGGGGAATGGAAGTGTATAGGGACTGGATGTCCATGGTGAAGATAAGGCGTTGGGGGGCGGGGAAGAGAAAATCATGGAGGAGGTGGAGGGCATGAGTGGTATCCCGAATGTAGGTGGGGAGTTCTTGGACTAAGGGAGACAGGACCGTGTCGAGGTATTCAGAGATGAGTTCGGTTGGGCAGGAGCAGGCTGAGACAATGGGTTGGCCGGGGCAATCAGGTTTGTGGATTTTGGGCAGGAGGTAGAAGCGGGCGGTGCGGGGTTGTGGGACTATGAGGTTGGAGGCGGTGGATGGGAGATCCCCTGAGGTGATGAGGTTATGGACGGTCTGGGAGATGATGGTTTGGTGGTGGGAGGTGGGGTCATGGTCAAGGGGGTAGTAGGAGAAGGTGTCCACGAGTTGGCGTCTAGCTTCAGCGGTGTAAAGGTCGGTGCATCAAACTACCAGTGTGCCTCCCTTGTCTGCCAGTTTGATGGTGAGGTTGGGATTGGAGCGGAGGGAGCTACCTAGATTACACCTCCTACCACCCTGCCCCCTGTAAAATCGCCATCCCATATTCCCATTTCCTTCGCCTCCGCCGCATCTGCTCCCAGGAGGACCAATTCCAATACCGTTCAACCCAGATGGCCTCCTTCTTCAAAGACCGCAATTTCCCCAGACGTGGTTAACGATGCCCTCCACCGCATCTCCTCCACTTCCCGCTCCTCCGCCCTTGAACCCCGCCCCTCCAACCGCCACCATGACAGAACCCCACTGGTCCTCACCTTCCACCCCACCAACCTCCAGATACAGCGTATCATCCGCCGTCATTTCTGCCACCTCCAAACGGACCCCACCACCAGGGATATATTTCCGTCTCCTCCCCTATCAGCGTTCCAAAAAGACCACTCCCTCTGCGACTCCCTTGTCAGATCCACGCCCCCCACCAACCCAACCTCCACTCCCGGCACCTTCCCCTGCAACCGCAAGTGCAAATCTTGCGCCCACATCTCCCCCCTTACTTCGCTCCAAGGCCCCAAGGGATCCTTCCATATCCGCCACAAATTCACCTGCACCTCCACACACATCATTTACTGCATCCGCTGCACCCGATGTGGCCTCCTCTACATTGGGGAGACAGGCCGCCTACTTGCGGAACGTTTCAGGGAACACCTCTGGGACACCCGGACCAACCAACCCAACCGCCCCGTGGCTGAACACTTTAACTCCCCCTCCCACTCCACCAAGGACATGCAGGTCCTTGGACTCCTCCATCGCCAGACCATGGCAACACGACGGTTGGAGGAAGAGCACCTCATCTTCCGCCTAAGAACCCTCCAACCACAAGGGATGAATGTAGATTTCTCCAGCTTCCTCATTTCCCCTCCCCCCACCGTATCTCAGTCCCAACCCTCGGACTCAGCACCGCCTTCTTGAACTGCAATCTTCTTCCCGACCTCTCCGGCCTATCACCCTCTCCAGCCTATCACCCTCACCTTAATCTCCTTCCACCTATCAGATTCCCAACGCCCCTCCCCTAAGCCTCTTCTCCCTACTTTTTATCTTAGCCCGCTTGGCACACCCTCCTCATTCCTGAAGAAGGGCTTATGCCCAAAACGTCGATTCTCCTGCTCCTTGGATACTGCCTGACCTGCTGCGCCTTTCAAGCACCACATTTTTCAGCTCTGGTCTCCAGCATCTGCAGTCCTCACTTTCTCCTAATTAGGAATGTGGGCAAAGAAGTGCCAGATGAAACACTAAATGGGAAAGTGTGAGGTCATGCACTTTGGTCGGAAGAATTTCGACATGGACTATTTTCTAAATGGGCAGAAAATCCAGAAATCTAAAGTGCAAAGAGACTTGGGAGCCCTAGTCCAGGTTTCTCTTAAGGTAACTTTGCAGGTTAAGTTGTTAGTTAGGGAGGCAAATGCAATAACCTTGAGAGGACTAGAATATAAAAGCAAGGATATACTTTGTAGGCTTTATAAGGTGCTGGTCAGACCACATTTAGAGTATTGAGAGCAATTTTGGTCCCCATATCTCAGGAAGGATGTGTTGTTCCTCGAGCAGATCTAGACGAGGTCCATGTGAATGATGCCAAGAATGAAAGGCTTAATATATGAGGATGTTTGAGGACCCTGAGACCATACACAATGTAGTTTTGAAGAATGAGGGGAGATCTGAATACAACTGACCGAAGACTGAACTATTTGAACAGAAGTGGACATTGGAAAGATATTTCCGTTGGCAGGAGAGACGAGGACCCAAGGGCACAGCCTTAGAGTAAAGGGTGGTGAATGGAGGTGAGGAGAAACTTCTTTAACCAGAGAGTGAGGAATCTGTGGAATTTATTGCCAGAGAGGGCTGTGAAGGCCAGGTCATTGAGGATATTTAAAATACAGAAAGATAAGTTCTTGCTTGCCTACAGGATCAAAGATTCAATGGAGAAAACGGGAAAAGTGTATCAGCCATGATGGAATGGCAGAGTAGACTCCATGGTCAAATTGCCTAATTTCTGCTCCTATGTCTTATGGTCTTCTGGAAATAATTTGCGAGCAGCAGACTTAATGGGCCCCTTCCTGGGGCATGCATGAGGAGGATGGTTCACAAGTGGGGATGTGGGAGGAAGGAGAATAGATAATAATTCCAATCTGGGGAGAAAGCATTGGAGGCATATCGTCAAAAGGATGGAAAAAGACCCTTCAGTGCAACTAGCCCACGCCAACCATGTTCCTAACATACTCCCACCTGCTCGCATTTGGCCGATATCCTTCCAAACCATTCCTATTTATGTACTTATCCAAATGTATTTGAAATGTTGTATTTGTACTTGCATTCCTCACTTCCTCTGGCAGCTTATTCTGCATATGAACCACTCCCTGTGAAAACACAGTGCCCCTCATGTCCTTTTTCAAACTTTCTCCACTCACCTTAAGAATATGCTCAAAGGTTTGAACTTCCCCACATAAGGGAAAAGACTCTTGCTAATCACCTTATCTATGCCTGTCATGATTTTATAAACCTCTAGGGTTTATGCTCCAGAGGAAAATGTCCCAGATTATTCAGCCTATTTTTATAACTCAAACCAACCATTTTCAGCAACATCCTAGTAAATATTTTCTGATCTCTTTCCAAGTTAATAATATCCTTCTTATACCAGGGCCGACCATAACTGCACACTCCTCCACAAAAGAAGCCTCACCATCGTCCTAGACAACCTCCACATGATGTACCAACTCCGAAACCCAAACGTCTAAGCAATGAAGGGAAGTGTCCTAAAGTCCTTTTTAACCACCCCACCCACCCGTGAAGCACGTTTTAAAGAATTACCTGATCCCCTATGTCTCTCTGTTCAACAACACCACCCAGACTACCCAGGGCCCTCCCAGTAATGTTTTTGGGCAGAGAAGATTCACCATCAGCACTGGGAAACAAAATAGGAAAATGCATTCAGCAAGGCATTTGATAAGGTTCCCCATGGTAGGCTGGTTCGGAAGGTCAGGAGGAATGGGATACAGGGGAACTTAGCTGTCTGGATACAGAATTGGCTAGTTGACAGAAGACAGCAAGGGCCTGTTCTGTGCTGTACTGTTCTGTGTTCTATGTTCTATGCTCCATGTAGAAACAGGAATTGCCCATTTTGAATTTCTATCTTTTGATGAACATTTGTCATCTCATTTTCCAGTGGTAGGAATTGCAGAGATGTGAAACCTTAGCAAAATATCATGTCAAGGTTGGACAGAGTCACTCAATTCGTCAGGATCTGAATCCCGCCAGCCTTTGAATCTGGAAGGACAAACATTTGTTCTGTCCCATGGGGAAAAGCACTGAGACAGGTAGAATACAAGTGACCGCTCCAGGGTACAGACTGGGAAAGGAGCTTCAACTAGTCACACATTTTGAAAAAAAAGCATTTCACCATTTGAACAGTGAATTGATCTGTAAACCTGGAGGAGTTATCCTCCCGGATTGTGGAGCTATGTACGCCACTCCAGTGCATTGCTTGGTAACACTGATAAATCGCTGTCCAGTGTGGGGAATCTTGCAGCCCATTGCTGGAAATGACAGAATGTGCAGCTCCCCTCAGCTTACAGCTTCATATCTCCATTGTGTCACGGCAAGGAGTCCTGAGTGTGAGAAAATCACTAACACAGAGAGAAGTTTAATTTCCAACAAATGGGAGGAATTTGGGATATAGACAGAGAGGGGCTGTTATGACATGGGGTAAACCACACCCCTCCTCCCCCCACCCCCAGCTAATTTAAACCAGCAAGACAAACGATTTATACTGCGTGGTAATTTGTGAAAATTTGAGAGGCCAAGAACTATCCCAAAGGTCACTAAAATTAACAACTTTATTTCTTAAAGTATAACAGAGAATAATTAAATAATAGCTATTTACAAATCCTTCCTCTAACCTATCTTTTACCTTCCCTTCTATAACACTAGTCTGAAAAACTCCACTCACCCCCATCAATTAAGATTTCCCAAAAATTCAAATTTCAAAAACAGCCAGCTGCCAAATCTTCTCTTTGGTTCTTTCCCATCTTCTTTTCATCCTCTTAGGGATTTCTGCTTTACAGGTCACTGATCGATAAAGATACCTTTAAGAGCGGTATTTTTCAGGCAGTCTGTAGATGCTGATAGCTTGGCAGTTCTCCTCTCAACTGTTCAGGTTTCTCCCGGTCTTATACCCCCAGAGCATCGGATTGTGTCACTGGCTTTTAGGATTGTCAATATACTCAATTCAAACTGGATTGGAGTTTGGCAATTTTTGGAGTATAATTTAAACTGATTGGCCAAATTTAAATTTGTTTTATCATCTCCAGGCAAGCAACTACACTAGCTGTTCGACAAAATGGAACATTGCAATCTTGTTCAGAACATTTGCTGCTGTGTCAGGTAGTTCTGCTAGCTTTTAACACCTTTAAAGGTACAGGATCCCTTACACCTTCATAAAACCTCTCCCTTAAGAAAAAATCAACTATCATAATGAAAAGATGGCTTCATTTTTTTCTATTCTTTAAACACATTACTCTAACACACAGATAATTTTAATATCAGTTCACCTTAACTTCTTTCCATATACCTGTATATAAATAAAATAAATACAAGTCTCATCTAAACTGGATCAGTTAAATCCAAGAGAACGCATCTGCAATGACATTATTATGACCCACAACATGTAAGATTTTTAAATTAAAAGTTTGTAATATAAGACTCCAACGAAATAGTCTCATATTCTTGTCTAAAGCATTCTAAGAATGTAAGTGGATTGTGATCAGTGTACACAACCATCTCCGACACATTGCTCTTGACATACACATTAAAACATTCTAAGGCCAGTACCAAATTCAATATTCTTTTTCGATTGTGGAGTATTTATTTTGGTGGATGTTGATCTTCTTTGAAAAGTAACCACCTGGCAGTGCAATCCCATCCTCATCTTCCTGTAGGAGTATAGGACCAACTCCAATGTCACTAGCATCGATGGCGACTTTATAAGGTTTTGAACAGTTTGGAGTAGCTAACACTGGTTTGGTGGTTAATATTGCTTTCAAATGGTCGAATGCCTCCTGGCATTGTTCTATCCACTGAAACTTTGTGTTCTTCTTCAGCAAACTGGATACCAGTGCCACTACACTGCTGAAGCTTGGAACAGACTTCCGATAGAATCCACTGAATCCTAAGTCTCAAAGCACCTCTTTCTTCGAGGTTGGTCGTTGAAATTCCTCGATGGTCTTTGTCTTTGCATTCCGTGGGATCACCCTTCCATGACGATGTTATGTCCCTCTGCTTTCGCAAATTCAGTTTTGTTTAAATTTATCACCAGTTTTTCTACTCTTATTCATTCAAAGAACTCTGCCAACTGTACCATGTGATCTCTCGAGGACTGACAAAATAGACTGCACAATTTGTTAACCCAGCCACAACTCTACAAAGAACAAAGAAGAAAATTTACAGCCCAGGAACAGGCCCTTCGGCCCTCCAAGCCTGAGCTGATCCAAATCCACTGTCTAACCTGTCGTCCAATCCCTAAGCATCTGTATCCCTCTGCTCCCCACCTACTCATGCATCTGTCCAGACGCATCTTAAATGAATCTACCATGCCTGCCTCTACACCTCTGCTAGCAACACATTCCACGTACCCACCACCTCTGTGTAAAGTACTTGCTCCGTATGTCCCCCTTAAACTTTTCACCTCTCACCTTGAAAGCGTGACCTCTGGTTATTGAATCCTTCACCCTGGGAAAAAGCTTGTCTCTATCCACCCTGTCTATACCCGTCATGATTTTGTAAACTTCAATCAGGTTCCCCCCTCAATCTCCTTTTTTCTAATGAATACAATCCTAACCTACTCAACCTCTCTTCATAGCTAGCACCTTCCATACCAGGCAACATCCTCGTAAACCTTCTCTGCACCCTCTCCAAAGCGTCCACATCCTTTTGGTAATGTGGCGATCAGAACTGTACACAGTATTCTAAATGCGGCCGAACCAACATTGTGTACAATTTTAACATGACCTGCTAGCTCTTCTACTCAATACTCCGTCCAATGAAGGCAAGCATATTATATGCCTTCTTGACCACTCTATCCCACTGTGCAACCACCTTCAGGGTACAATGGACCTGAACTCCCAGATCTTGGCAGTGTGGATGTGCAGAGGGATCTCGGAATCCATGTGCATAGATCCCTGAAAGTTGCCACCCAGGTGGATAGTGCTGTTAAGAAGGCATACGGTGTGTTAGGTTTCATTGATAGAGGGATTGAGTTCCGGAACCTCAATATCATGCTGCAACTATACAAAACGCTGGTGAGGCCACACTTGGAATATTGTGTACAGTTCTGGTCACCCCATTATAGAAAGGATGTTGAAGCTTTGGAAAAGGTGCAGAGGAGATTTATCAGGATGTTGCCTGGTCTGGAGGGAAGGTCTTATGAGGAAAGGCTGAGAGACTTGGGTCTGTTCTCATTGGAAAGAAGAAGGCTGAGAGGGGACTTGATAGAGACATACAAGATGATCAGAGGATTAGATAGGGTAGACAGAGAAAGTCTTTTTCCTAGGATGATGATGTCAGCTTGTACGAGGGGGCATAACTACAAACAACAAGAGGTGAGGCCATACTGGATTTGGTGCTGGGTAATGAACCAGGCCAGGTGTTAGAATTAGAGGTAGGTGAGCACTTTGGGGACAGTGACCACAATTCGGTGACCTTTACTCTCGTGATGGAGAGGGATAAGTGTGCACTACAGGGCAAGAGTTATAGATGGGGGCAGGGAAATTATGATGCGGTGAGGCATGACTTAGGATGTGTGGCCTGGAAAAGTAAGCTTCAAGGCAAGGGTGTAATTGATATGTGGAGCTTGTTCAAGGAGCAACTATTGAGTGTCCTTGATAAGTATGTGCCCGTCAGGCAGGGAGGAAAGGGTCGTGTGAGGGAGCCGTGGTTTAATAAGGAATTGGAATCCCTTGTTAAATGGAAGAGGGCGGCCTATGTAAAGATGAGGCGTGAAGGTTCAATTGGGGCGATTGAGAGTTATAAGGTAGCCAGGAAGGACCTGAAGAGAGAGCTAAGAGCAGCAAGGAGGGGACATGAAAGGTCCTTAGTTGGTAGGATTAGGGAAAACCCTAAGGCTTTCTATAGGTATGTCAGGAATAAAAGAATGACTAGGGTAGGAACAGGTCCAGTCAAGGATAGTAGTGGGAAGTTGCGTGTGGAGGCTGAAGAGATTGGGGAGACACTGAATGAATACTTTTCGTCAGTATTCAATCAGGAACAGGACATTGTTGTCAATGTGAGTACTGAGTCACTATTAAGTAGAATGGATGGCTTTGAGGTATGTAGAGAAGAGGTGTTGGAAATTCTGGAAAGGGTGAAAATAGATAAGTCCCCTGGGCCTGATGGCATTTATCCTAGGATTCTCTGGGAAGCAAGGGAGGAGATTGCAGAGCCATTGGCCTTGATTTTTATGTCCTCGTTGTCTACAGGAGTAGTGCCAGAAGATTGGAGGCTAGCAAATGTGGTTCCCTTGTTCAAGAAGGGGAGTAGGGATAACCCTAGTAACTATAGGCCGGTGAGTCTCACTTCAGTTGTGGTCAAAATCTTAGAGAGAATTGTAAGGGATAGGATTTATGAACATCTGGATAGGAATAATGTGATCAAGGATAGTCAGCATGGTTTTGTGAAGGGCAGGTCGTGCCTCACAAACCTTATTGAATTCTTTGAGAAGGTGACTAAGGAGGTGGACGAGGGGAAAGCGGTAGATGTGGTTTATATGGATTTTAGTAAGGCGTTTGATAAGGTTCCCCATGGTAGACTACTGCAAAAAATACGGAGGTATGGCATTGAGGGTGAGTTGGAGGTTTGGATTAGGAGTTGGCTGGCTGGAAGAAGACAGAGGGTAGTAGTTGATGGCAAAGGTTCATCTTGGAGTGCCGTCACTAGCGGTGTTCCGCAAGGATCTGTTTTGGGACCATTGCTGTTTGTCATTTTTATAAATGACCTGGAGGAGGGGTTAGAAGGTTGGGTGAGCAAGTTTGCGGATGATACGAAAGTCGGAGGAGTTGTAGACAGTGAGGAAGGATGTGGCAGGTTACAGCGGGATATAGATAAGCTGCAGAACTGGGCAGAAAGGTGGCAAATGGAGTTCAATGTAGCTAAGTGTGAGGTGATTCACTTTGGTAAGAGTAATAAAAAGATGGGGTACTGGGCTAACGGTCGGATACTTGGTAGTGTGGATGGGCAGAGGGATCTTGGTGTCCATGTACACAAATCTTTGAAAGTTGCCAGCCAGGTAAATAGCGTGGTGAAGAAAACATATGGCGTACTGGCTTTTATTGGTAGAGGAATTGAGTTCCGGAGTACTGAGGTCATGTTGCAGTTGTATAAGACTCTGGTGCGGCCGCATCTGGAGTATTGTGTGCAGTTTTGGTCGCCATACTATAGGAAGGATGTGGAGGTACTGGAACGGGTGCAGAGGAGGTTTACCAGGATGTTCCCTGGTATGGTAGGAAGATCGTATGAGGAAAGGCTGAGGCATTGGAGAAAAGAAAGTTTAGGGGTGACTTGATAGAGGTGTATAAGATGATTAGGGGTTTAGATAGGGTCGACAGTGAGAATCGTTTTCCACGTATGGAGTCAGCTATTACAAGAGGGCATAGCTTTAAATTAAGGGGGGGTAGGTATAGGACAGATGTTAGGGGTAGGTTCTTTACTCAGCGAGTCGTGAGTTCATGGAATGCCCTGCCAGTAGCAGTGGTGGACTCTCCCTCATTATGGGCATTTAAGTGGGCATTGGATAGGCATATGGAGGATAGTGGGCTAGTGTAGGTTAGGTTGGCTTGGATCGGCGCAACATCGAGGGCCGAAGGGCCTGTACTGCGCTGTATTCTTCTATGTTCTATGTTCTATAAATTAAGGGGTGATAGATTTAAGACAGATGTCAGAGGCAGGTTCTTTACGCAGAGAGTGGTAAGAGTGTGGAATGCCCTACCTGCTAATGTAGTCAACTCTGCCACATTAGGGAGATTTAAACAATCCTTAGATAAGCACATGGATGATGATGGGATAGTGTAAGGGGACGAGCTGAGAATAATTCACAGGTCAGCGCAACATCGAGGGTCGAAGGGCCTGTTCTGCACTGTATTGTTCTATGTTCTTTATCTCTCTGCTCATCAACTTTTCCCAAGGCTCTTCCGTTTACAGTGTAGTTCACTCTAGGATTAGACTTTCCCAAAATGCATCACCTCACATTTGCTCGGATTGAACTCCATCTGCCACTTTTCTGCCCAACTCTCCAGTCTATCTATATCCTCCTGTATTCTCTGACAGTCCCTTATGCTTTCTGCTACTCCACCAATCTTCGTGTCATCTGCAAACTTGCTGATCATACCAACAGTGCCCTCTTCCAGATCATTTATGTATATTACAAACAACAGTGGCCCCAACACTGACCTCTGTGGAACACCACTGGTCACCTTTCTCCATTTCGAGAAACTCCCTTCAACTACTACTCTCTGTTGCTCAACCAGTTCTGTATCCACCTAACTAGAATACCCTGCACACCTTGTGACTTCACTTTCTCCATTAGTCTACAATGGGGAACCTTATCAAACACTTTACTAAAGTCCATGTATATGCCATCTACAGCCCTTCCTTCATCTATCAAATTAGTCACTTCCTCAAAGAACTCTAAGTTAGTAAGGTACGATCTCCCCCACACAAAACCATGTTGCCTATCACTGATAAGCCCATTCTCTTCCAAATATAAATAGACCCTATCCCTCAGCACCTTCTCCAGCAATTATCCCACCACTGACGTCAGACTCACTGGCCTGTATTTTCCGGAGTGTCCCTATTACCCTTCTTGTACAGGGGGGACAACATGAGCAACCTTCCAGTCCTCCGGCACCTCACCTGTATTTAAGGATGCCACAAGGATATCTGTCAGGGCCCCAGCTGTTTCCTCTCTCGCCTCACTCAGCAACCTGGGATAGATTCCATCTGGTCCTGGGGATTTGTCCACCTTAATAACCTATAGCTTACCCAGCACATCTTCCCTACTTATGTCAATGTGATCCAAAGTAAACAAGCTTCTATCTCTAATCTCAAGATTCATCATGTTCCTCTCCTCAGTGAACACTGATGCAAAGTAATCATTCAGAATCTCACCCATTCTCTCAGGTTCAACACACAGCCTTCCTTTAGTGGGCCCACCCTTTCTCTAGTTACCCACTTGCTTCTTATATAAGTATAAAAGACTTTGGGATTCTCCTTAATTCTGCTCGCTAAAGTTATTTCATGACCCCTTTTAGCCTGCTTGACTCCTTGCTTAAGAATGGCCTCCACCTCTACCTGGATCTGTCTGGTTTTGAAAGGATTAAGCCATTGAAAGTGTTGTCTTATTGGGACAACATTGCCTCTGTTGACTTCATGTACAGTGGGTTTTGACAAGATTTGTAGCTCAGGCTGAGGTTCTGGATGTAGGTTTGTTCGCTGAGCTGGAAGGTTTGTTTTCAGACGTTTCGTCACCATACTAGGTGCCATCATCAATGAGCCTCCAGATGAAACACTGGCCCACTTTCTGTTTATGTGTTTAGGTTTCCTTGGGTTGGTGATGTCATTTCCTGTTCTTTTTGTCAGGGGATGGTAAATGGGGTCCTTCATGAACAAGGGACCGTTTCCAATGCTGCATTATTAGATTCAGTGTTATTTATCTGACGTGAAACTGAACAGCACAGGCTCCTAATGTGTGTGAAGGAATCAAAGGAATTCAGCGGCCATGGGATGGTGTTTGTTGATAGACTTCCAGTTTTAATGTTATGCTTCTAGGAGTTCTCATGCCTGTCTCTGTTTGGCTTGTCCTAGGAAGACTATGTCGTCCCAGTCGAAGTGGTGTCTTTCCTCATCATGTCATCATGAGAGAGGGTCATGTCATTCTGTGGGCTGAGAGGTCTGAGTAGTCTGGCATGGTAGCCCACAAACCCACCAACCCACTAAAACAGCAGCTACTGAACTTGAAAGACCCGATACAGACAACAAACAAAACTAATGTCATTTACAAAATACTGTGCAAGGACTGTAACCAACACTACGTTAGACAAACAGGCAGAAAACTAGCCACCAGGATACATGAACATCAACTAGACACAGAAGACATGACCCTCGTAGTATCCTCACATACGGCCACTGGGTGACTTTCGGGGGCGGAGGTGGGTGTGGGAGTTGTCCTCTCCCCTCCACCGCCGAGCCGTGCCGTGGATCAGTTGTTGATCCGGCGCCGTGCCATCTGGTTCTCACCTCTGCCGGTTGGTGCTGGTGGGAGAGGACTCCACACCCACCCCCGGGCTGGAGCTAACATCCCCTCCCTCCCCCCAATTCCCCTACTCCCTCCTCCCGGCTCCTTGAGCTGGGCTGCCCAGCTCTTGTCTGGCATTGCACCTGTCTCATTCTGGCTGCTTCATTGTCGCGTAACGCGTGGCGCGGTCTGACATTCCTTCACTGAGGAATGTAAAGGAGGGCCTCTCTACAGCAGACACACACACACACAGACATACAGAGAGACACACACACACACACACACACAGACATACAGACATACAGAGAGACACACAGACACACACACACACACACACACAGACATACAGACATACAGAGAGACACACAGACACACACACACACACAGACATACAGAGAGACACACAGACACACACACACACACACAGAGACACACAGACACACATACACACACAGACACACACATACAGACATACACAGACACACAGACACACACACAGACACACACACACACACACAGACACACACATACAGACATACACAGAGTCACACACACACACGCACGCACAGACACACACAGAGACACACAGACACACACATACACACATACAGACACACACAGAGACACACACACACACAGACACATACACAGACACACACAGAGACACACACACACAGACACACACACACACAGACACACACACAGACACACACACACACACATGCACAGACACACACAGAAACACACAGACACACACATACACACACAGACACACACATACAGACATACACAGAGACACACACACACACACGCACAGACACACACAGAGACACACAGACACACAGAGACACACACACACACACAGAGACACACAGACACACACATACATACACAGACACACACATACAGACATACACAGAGGCACATACACACACACACACAGACACACACATACAGACATACACAGAGACACACACACACATGCACAGACACACACATACACACATACAGACACACACAGAGACACAGACACACACACACACACAGACACACACACTCACACATGCACAGACACACACAGAGACACACAGACACACACATACAGACACACACAGAGACACACACACACACACACAGACACACACACACACAGACACACACACACACGCACACACAGGGACACAGGGACACACACAGAGACACACACACACACACACAGACACACAGAGACACACACACAGACACACACAGAGACACACAGACACACAAAGACACACACACACAGACAGACACACACACACAGACACGCACACACACAGACACGCACACACAGACACACAGAGACACACACAGACAGACACACACAGAGACACACACACAGACACACACAGAGACACACACACAGACAGACACGCACACACAGACACACAGAGAGACACACAGAGACACAAACACAGATGCAGAGACACACACAAAGACACACACAGACATGCACACACACAGACACACACACAGACACACACACAAACAGACACACACACACAGACACACACACAGAAACACAGAGACACACACACAGATACAGACACACACACACTGACACACATACACACAGAGTCACACAGAGAGACACACACACAGACACACACACACAGACACATATACAGACATACAGAGAGACACACACACAGACACACACAGAGACACACACACAGACACACACACAGACACAGACACACAGACACACACAGACACCCAGAGACACACACACATACAGACACACAGGCACACACACACAGGCACATACAGAGACAAACACACACAGACACAGACACACAGACACAGACAGACACAGACACACACACAGAGACACACACACAGACACACACACAGACACACACACACAGACATGCACACACACAGACACACACACAGGCACATACACAAACACACACACAAACAGACACACACACAGAAACACAGAGACACACACAGATACAGAGAGACACACACACATACACACACTGACTCACAGACACACACAGAGTCACACAGAGAGACACACACACACGCACACACACACAGACACCCAGAGACACACACACATACAGACACACACACACAGACACACACACACAGACACATACAGAGTCAAACACACACAGACACAGACACACAGACACACACACACAGACACACACACAGACACATACACACAGACACACAGACAGCCAGACAGACACACACACATACACACACACAGACACACAGAGACACACACATACACACACACACAGACACACACACACACACAGACAGACACAGAGACACACACACACACAGACACACACAGAGACACACAGACACACACATACACACATACAGACACTCGCAGAAACACACACACACAGACACAGACACACAGAGACACACACACACACAGACACACACACAGACACACACACACACCCAGAGACACACACACACACACACAGACACACACACACAGACAGACACACACACACAGACACACACAGAGACGCACACACACAGACACACAGAGACACAGACACACAGAGACACACACACAGACACACAGACAGACACACACACAAACAGACACACACACACAGACACACACACAGAAACACAGAGACACACACACAGATACAGAGACACATACACACAGGCACACACAGACACACACACACAGACACACACACAGACATACAGAGACACACACGCACAGACACACACAGAGACACACACACATACACACACAGAGACACACACACACAGACAAGCACACACATAGACACACAGACAGACATACAGACAGACACACACACACACAGACACACACAGACACACAGATACACACACACAGACACACACAGACACCCAGAGACACTCACACATACAGACACACAGACACACAGGCACACACACACGGGCACATACAGAGACAAACACACACAGACACAGACACACACAGACACACACAGACACACACACACACACACAGACACATACACACACAGACATGCACACATACACACACTGACACACAGACACACACAGAGTCACACAGAGAGACACACACACACAGACACACACACAGACATACAGAGACACACACGCACAGACACACACAGAGACACACACACATACACACACAGACACGGACAAACATGACACACACACACAGACACACACAGACACCCAGAGACACACACACATACAGACACACACACAGACACATACAGAGACAAACACACACAGACACACAAACACAGACAGACACACACACACAGACACACACACAGACACATACACACAGAGACACAGACAGCCAGACAGACACACACACATACGCACACACACAGACACACAGAGACACACACATACACACACACACACAGACACACACAAACAGACACACAGAGACACACACAGACACACACAGAGACACACACACGCACAGACACACATAGAGACACACAGAGACACACATACACACAGACAGACACTCGCAGAGACACACACACACAGACACACACACAGACACATACACACAGACACACAGACAGCCAGACAGACACACTCACATACACACACACACACAGACACACAGAGACACACACATACACACACACACACAAACAGACACACAGAGACACACACAGACACACACAGAGACACACACACGCACAGACACACACAGAGACACACAGAGACATACATACACACATACAGACACTCGCAGAGACACACAAACACAGACACACACACACACACAGACACACAGACACACACACACACACAAAGACACACACAGAGACACACACAGACACACACACACACACCCAGAGACACAGACACACACACACACAGACACACACACATAGATAGACACACACAGACAGACACACACAGACACGCACACACACAGACACACAGAGACGCACACACAGACACACACAGAGACACACAAACACAGACACACACAGAGACACACACAGACAGACATGCACACACAGACACACACACAGCCACACACAGAGACACACACACAGATACAGAGACACACACACATACACACACAGACACACACACAAAGACATGCACACACACAGACACACAGACAGGCACACACACAAACAGACACACACACACAGACACACACACAGAAACACAGAGACACACACACAGATACAGAGACACACACACATACACACACTGACACACAGACACACACACAGAGTCACACAGAGAGACACACACACACAGGCACACACAGACACACACAGACACACACACAGACATACAGAGACACACACGCACAGACACACACAGAGACACACACAGAGACACACACACATACACACACACACAGACACACACACACAGACAAGCACACACAGAGACACACACACAGACACACACAGACACACAGAGACACACACACATACAGACACACAGACACACACAGATACACACACACACACAGACACACAGACACAGACAGAGACAATCACACACACACACAGACACACAGACACATACAGAGACAATCACACACAGACACAGACACACAGGCACACACACACAGAGACACACACACAGAGACACACACAGACACACACAGACACACACACAGACATACAGAGACACACACGCACAGACACACACAGAGACACACACACACAGACAAGCACACACAGAGACACACACACAGGCACACACAGACACACAGAGACACACACACATACAGACACACAGACACACACAGATACACACACACACACAGACACACAGACACAGACACATACAGAGACAATCACACACACACACAGACACACAGACACAGACACATACAGAGACAATCACACACAGACACAGACACACAGGCACACACACACAGAGACACACACACAGAGACACACACACAGACACACACACAGACACGCACACAAACAGACACACACAGACACACACACACAGACACAAAGAGACACACACAGACAAAGAGACACACACACATACACACGCACACACACAGACACGCACTCAGACACACAGAGACACACATACATACACACACACAGACACACACACAAACAGACACACAGAGACACACACACAGACACACACACACAGACACACACACAGACATGCATACACACACTGACACACACACACAGACACACACACAGACACACACAGAGACACACACACAAAGACACAGACACAAAGACACAGACACAGACAGACACACACACAGACACACAGAGACACACACACAGACACACACACACTGACACACACACACACAGACACACACGCACAGACACGCACACAATAGACACACACAGACACACACACAGACACCCACACACAGACACACACAGAGACACACAACAGACACACACAGACATACACACAGACACACAGAGATACACAGACAGACAGACACACAAACACAGAGAGACACACACACACAGACACACACAGGCTCACAGAGACACACACAGACACACACAGACACACACAGAGACACACAACAGACACACACACACACAAACATACACACAGACACACAGAGACACACACACAGACACACACAGACATACAGACACACACACAGACACATAGACAGACACATAGACAGATACACACACAAACACACAGAGACTCACACATACACACAGAGACACACTCACACAGACACACACACAGACACACACATACACACAGACATACAGAGACACACACACAAACACACAGACACAGACACACAGAGCCACACAGACACACAGAGACACAC